>NC_043966.1:45978056-46278056 GCF_902148855.1 Sphaeramia orbicularis
CCGATCACCACCAAAATTTTATCATTTCTTCCTTATCCCATTTCCAACAAACCCTGAAAATTTCATCCAAATCTGTCGATAACTTTTTGAGTTATGTTGCACACTAACGGACAGACAAACAAACAAACAAACAAACCCTGGCAAAAACATAACCTCCTTGGCGGAGGTAAATATTACTTTAGTAGTGATGAAAGGAGTCTTTTTAACCTTTTTGAAGAACCCTAATGCATTTATTTTCCATTTTATTCAACACCTCCAACAAATGATGCTTTCTGTCTAAACTGTGGGACATAAATCAGTAAATCTGGAAACACAGTAGATTTCGCATATGTTCCTTGATTTACTTACTCTATTCTATTTGTTTTTCTTTGACTAATTAACATTGTTAACACTGACTTAACATGTCACTTTCTTTCTAACCTATGGTTATTAGACGTTATTAGACTACATTGCACATAAAGCAGCATGATGCACATTGGGGCTTTGTCTTGTTTTGCAGAAAGATCACTGCCTTGGTTGGAAATTATTACTTTCTTATTTTCACCTTGTTTTCAACTACTGTCCATTCCCTATTTGTGAAAGAAAGCTGTCATCACTAACTGTACTTGTATTCAAAAGTTCATACATATTCATATCAGCATTTTGGAAGATATAGCTAGGTGTACAGTTTGCCACTTAGGCATCCATTCTCAGGAAAATATTTTTTAATAACACTTAAGTTCATTTTGGAGCATTATTTTTATTACCATATCTGCACACCATTTGGCCAAACAGATGAAGCCACAGCAAGCTGACACAAAAAGCCAATTAATCACATTACTTTTTGCAGTTCCTCCCAATATTGTGCAGGTGTGACTTCTATCAGTGTTACTGCTGGTCAAGGCTAAAAATCCATGATGCTTTAAGTAAAACATACAGCGTCATCAGCGTTAGCGCTACTGATGTATATAATCCTGCTGATATATTTCCTGGAGGAAATAAGATGCATACTAAAAATCACATATCCATGCCACTAAAATATAATTGTTTTCTTTTTAGCACTGCACCTGTGATGCAGAGATAGTAAAATAGTTACATGGCGACTGAGCTCAAGTAGTGAGACAAGAATAAGCATGCATCAATGTGCAACTGAATTGAAGAAGCAGAATTTTGAGAAGCCCTGCGAAGGTTGTTTATTACTGCACATTGGTTGACACCACAAAAAGGAGAACTAAATAAAGTGTTACACATTTGAAAAAACTTCTATGAGAACGTGACCTTGGGCATGAGAAGTATGAAGGCAAATTAGTGGGGGAGGTGCAGACATTTACTCTATATACGGTTGGTCTACAGCTTCCATCCACTTAATAACAGTAGAGACTCTGCATCAGCAGTTTGGGAGAAAACCACAACTTATGTATGGGGAAAGTACACAGAAACAGAAAAATTCTGTCTGCAGAACTAGGCAACTTAAATATTACATTAAATATTAATTGAATTAATGGTCTATTCATCATCAACTGATTAACAGTTAACTATCAAATTAGGTAATAGTTATTTTGATAACCAATTTTAAGTAGTTTGTAGAGAAAAAAAAACCCCTAAATTTACTGATTCCAGCTTCTTCAATGTGAATATTTTCTAGTTTCTTTTCTCCTTTGTGGCAAGTAATTAAATATCTTGGGGCTGCGGATCAAATAAGACATGAACAATGTCACCTTGAATGTTAGGGAAAAAGGCTAAACATTTGTAACCATTTTCACACTTAGAACAACTAATTGACAAATCAAAACAAACATTTTTTTGATTAATTAACAATAATAAACACAAAATACAGAAAATGGGACAATGGACTAAAGTAGTACTTAGTTACAATGGCAGTTTGTTCAGGAAATTGTACACTTGGTAATGCATTTTTACACAAAAAAAAACACTATCTCTAAAAATACAGCTGTGAGTCTTGAGACGTTGTGCAAACAGCATGTGATTAATTTTTATACACCTTCCTCCTTCACTATGTTATGTGGCAAGAACCAGTGTAATTTAGGAAATCCTGTCATAATTAAGACTTAAACAGGGGTCGTGATAAAGAATTTTCCATTACTGAATTTTTTAACAGAGAGTGAATTACATGAAGACTGAAACACTTGGAGCAATTGTTCATATGTTAATGTTTAGGCACAATGGCTGCAGTGTTTTAGTGCAGAGGGAGAAAACATTTCATCTCCTTCATGTGGTGAGGACATGAAGAGACAAGATATAGGTCGTGTCTCTGTTCACATTCTATCTTCACAACTTCATAATTTAATGATCAATTACCTTCATTCAAAAATGAAAATCAAAGCGTTTAAATTATAGTTAATAGTAGAAAATGGAATTTTTACAACTTTGTCTATCAAAATGAAATAAAACCTATGGAATCAATGGTCCCTTAGTAAAATGAAAGTGAACTTTTTGAGATGAGATGAGATGAGATATTATTGATCCCACCATGGGGAAATTTCTCAGTTGGCAACAGCAATTTACAAAAAATAAAATGCAGGGAAGAGAGGCTAAAAATATAGTGTGAAACATGAAATATACAGAAAAAAAAATCTGCTATTTATATAAATTTAGATTTAAATAATATATACATATTTACACTATAGATGCAAAATCTAATTTAAATCCTTTTATGGAAATACCTAAGCCTTCCTGATCTGAATGTAGTCTTGTCCTGTTTGATTAAAAGGTAAAAAAGCTACTGTGTGGAAACCAACTAGTCTCATTAAAGCAGGACATAATTACATTGACTGTGCAACTTTCTGACATCCCCACTTTTTTTTAATCTTTGAATAAATAACTACAACATCTATTTGCTTATAGCCTGATGGTTACAATTCTGAAAGTGATTTTTTTAAGTGAAGCCCAGTTACCTCGTATCCTTCTGTGTGATATTAAGATAAACAAACAAATCAAATGGAGGGAATTTCCTACCACTTCTAGTGTTTCTGTTTTCATTCAGCAGTGGTGTACCACCACAGTACTGAAGTTTAGCACCACTGCAGACATTTGTTCACACATTGAAATTTGTCCTTAATAAATAAACTAACTGTAGGTGATTTATAAGTACTGGTATAATTACTGATATAATATTTAGCACAATTTGGCTTGGATTTCCTGAAACTGCTGGGGGTAAGGTCAGAGAGAGGTCAGCTACAAAAGAGATATTTATGTCTTGTGTATAATAATAGTTAAGGAAGTGAAAGAGGAAAGTGTTATTTAGTTATATACACACACTTATATACACACACTAACTCATTTCAAGTATTTTTCCACGTTGTTCTTTTTCTCCTGCCTCCAGCTGTTGGACTCAAATGCAAACCAGACAGATAACAGGCCACTGAGTAACTACCTTTAATTCTGAAGTGAGTATTTTCTACAGTTCAGTTTCACTCCCTTCTACATCCAAGGACAGTCTTCTTATCTTACTGTGACACCTGTATCTAGACTGTACATTTAGGGCAGCCGTTTTTCCTTAAAATACAACATGTACAATGCAAAGTGTACTGAAACAACCCAGCTGCGACTCAGAAAACAACCCTTATGTCCTCCTTGAAGAGCTTAACAGTGGTCCCATGGTTCATGGAGAACAGTGGGACTCATTGTTGTGTGTTATTTGACATCACCTGTTATGTGCTAAGCATCGCATGGGAAGCCTCATGTTGCTCTCATTCACTCCGGACAGTGGGAAGTCCTCGGGTTTCTTTGTGGTCTTAGAGCCTCTGACTCTCAAGGATCCTCTCCTGGACACACACAGAGGAGGAGGAGGTGTGGGTCACATCCAGGCACATTCAGCTACGAGCTAATCATTAGCTAGATTCTTTTAAAACAATGGGTCAATATAACAGAACACAGTTGTCAGTATTAGCAATACGGGGTGAGAAGTTTTTAAGTTTGCGAGAAGACTTTCGGTGTTATTATACAACTACCTCAAACATAGAAATAAAAAAAGGTTTTATCGAATAAGTGGAAAAAGAAATGTAGAAGTCATAGCTAAATGTTAATAAGCTAGCTGCAGTTTACACCGACCTCTGAACAAAACCGCAAATTCAGCCTCTTTAAAAGACTCTCCATTTGGTTAATAGTCAATATTTCATATGGAGCTACCTCAACAAAACGCTGCCGAGTGTTACTCTACACAAAAAAGGCATTTCAGTTACAGTTCGTCGTGTTATTAAAAAAAAAAAAAACCTGACTAAACCGTGGACATGGACCGTTCCCTGTCCCGCACGAATACCGCAAGTATTATCACATGTAGATTCCACTTCACAACCGTACACCTGCGTTTCATAAAAGATCTTTAGTGGAAATGTCTAGTATTTTGGAGATGTTTGACTGTCAAGCAGATTTTTTCAATAAAACGCTGACTGGACAATGAAGAATCTCACGCAAACCGGGATTGGGCTTTTAGCGTCAATCTCAACATTACCGTACAAAACCCGGGGCGACATTAAAAAGATGTGAAGTGATAGTAAGACACCCGCAAATCACTCACAGTAAAAGAGAAGAATAAACTGACAAAATTGTGGTGTTTTTTTTTTTTTTTTTTTTTTTTTTCATGCCAGCCGTCGCTATGCGGACAGCAGATTTATTCCTCAGGGTTAGCGGACAAAACGATGAAGCTATGCGAAATACACGAGTGAACGTCTGCGCCGTCACAGACAAAACTCTATACTTATTCTTTTCACTATTACTCATATTGCTAATCCTTTGCATATCCTTACCCTTCCATAGAAAGCGTTTCGCCATAACGGTCACAGTAACAGTCGAACTACTCACATATTTATTCCAGATACTCATCACTATCGTGCTCATGCACCCTGAACAGCCAATCAGCGGCCGAGAAGCTATCATCACTTCCGCACTTGCACAATAAAAGCCCCCATCTATCCCTTACCATTAGTCTTACGATATTTGTTTCTAGTTTCATCTATATCAGTGGTTCCCAACCTTTTTTGACCCCATTTTAACATCACAAATTTCTGGTGACCCCAGACATTCAAAATGAAGACTTTTTTCTTTTTGCTAAAATTTATTTGTTTTTGATCCTATAATAGTTTGCTATACTATGTTGCAAATAAACACTAATTTTAGACAACATTTAGTCTATATAATGTATATTATTATGTACATTATGTATAATGAATATTATTATTATTATTATTATTATTATTATCATTATTATTATTATTATTATTATTATTATTATTATTATTATTATTATTATAAATGACCGACAAACTGCCTCTAAGGGAGGGAAGTGGGGTGAGGAAAGTGTCCAGTGGCGTCTCTCCTGGCAAAGATGGAAAGCAAGTGTTTATGCTACGGACATAGCTACAGATCTGCAAGATCCTAAAGAAGTTATTTCTAGGGATTTAAAATTTAGTAACAAGTTGTTCAAATGTAGCAAATATGTTGTCTACATAAAGGTCGCTGAACCTACCGATACCTCAGTTGGACCAAAGTGAGAAGGCATTACCGACTATGGATGTCTGAAAAACAGGGTTGGAGGCTATTGGAGCAAAGAATGAGATTGTCTGAAGACAAAGTAAAGTAGGCTAAAGTAGGCTTCACTGCTTCTAATTGTACATTTAGAGCACTGTATTTATGATTATTGTTAATGTTATTATTGTATAGTCCTTCACAGTCATCTTCTACCCACTTTCCTCAAAATCACATCACAATTCCACTGAGACTAAGGAAGTGAGATTTGTTTTTCTATAAGTATTTATCTGTGTACTCTAGATACACCAAATTTTCCAAATGTTACCTTGGTTCACACACTCTTAAAGTTGCTTCATGCCTACTTGTCCATCCAAAAAAAAAAAAAAAATCTAACAAAAAACAAAGTTAAACTGAGATGTAGATAAGGTGCACCTGCTATAGATGCAAATCACTCAAACATGTGACTCAGATTACTGACAAGGTGGAACACAAACATCTGTGCACTTAGTTCAAGAATTTTCATTTTATCTTCTTATCCTAATGATACAGGGGTTATTTTCTTGTGTTCAGACAATGTAGTAGTTAAGTGATGTTCTCATACCTGACATGTTTCAGCTGACGCTGCAGCATTCTTCAGAGGCGTCATGTTTCAGAAAAACATGTCAGGTATGAGAACATCACTCTACTACTACTTTGTCTGAACAAAATAAAATAACCCCTGCATCATTCGTTTACTTTTGTATACTTCTTCGTAATTAATGCATTTTTGGGTCCCCAAGCTTTGGCATTTGTTTTTTTTTTTAAACTTATTTTATTGAGTTTTTTCAGTCACAGGTTACATGTATACAACACACCTTTGTATGTAAAAGGATATGAAGTCAATAACCCAAGAAACAGCAATGTATAAAAACAAACTAAAACAACCACAACAAAGAACAAAGCAGACAACAAAAAACAGTACCTCAACATTAAAGAATACAATTATATAATCCTATGTAAGTCAGTCAGTGTAAACATGGTTCATCTCAGCGTTTAAGGTACCTCATTGTGCAGATAATCTCAGGCTCCTACATATTCAGGAGTAAATTAGGTTCAGTTCACTCCAGTCCAGCAGGTGAATTCAATAGACACAACTTATCAATCAGGGATAGATCTCTAGCACATGATAGAAAAGGAGTCCACATTA
Organism: Sphaeramia orbicularis; assembly: GCF_902148855.1. NCBI lineage: Eukaryota > Metazoa > Chordata > Actinopteri > Kurtiformes > Apogonidae > Sphaeramia > Sphaeramia orbicularis. The sequence goes on from NC_043966.1 coordinate 45,984,709, forward strand.
TATAAAATTTGGTCTTGGAGCCCTGAAGTGTGTATCGTATCTTCTCTAGATGTATGCAGTTGAAGATGGATTTGATCTAAAGAACATGGGATGGAGGAATTGGAGATTTCCATTAAAGTAAAATCAGACGTCTTGCCAACAGGGTGACAAATGCAATGGACTCTATGCACAGCGCCACTACTTCCTGAACTTCAGGTGGGTCCTTTATTTCCTGTCTTTCATTATTGGACACACTGATTATTCCAGGTATGTCTAATTAATCAGTAGTCACAACAAGAAACAGCAGACACACCTGGATTAATCAGTGTGTCCAGTAATGAAAGACAGGAAATAAAGGAGCCGCCTGAAGTTCAGGAAGTAGTGGGGCTGTGCATAGAGCCCATTATGCTCTGGTTTGTTTTAGTTAGAAGCAGTGTGGAAGAGGAGGTTCCAAAAAGTGCAATCAGAGGGTCTGGCTCCACCTGTGAGCCACGTATCTTCAAAACTGTATTGAACACCTCCACCCAAAAGCCACTTAGAGACAGGCAGCACCAGAACATGTGGGTGTGATTTGCTGGAGATTGGTTACATTGCACTCAGTTAGAATTGACATTTTTAATATTTTTAGACAGTCTGTCTTTAGTCCAATGGGCCCTATGAATAATTCTGCACTGAATGGGGCCATGTCGTGCACAGACTGAAGAGGAATGGACTCTCTTAAGCGCGGCCTCCCATAGCTCATCTGATATACTCTCACACAGTTCCTGCTCCCACAAGGATTTAATACTGATCAACGAGAAAGACTGTAAATGACAGATTTGCCTGTGTAAATGACCGACAAACTGCCTCTAAGGGAGGGAAGTGGGGTGAGGAAAGTGTCCAGTGGCGTCTCTCCTGGCAAAGATGGAAAGCAAGTGTTTATGCTACGGACATAGCTACAGATCTGCAAGAACCTGAAGAAGTTATTTCTAGGGATATCAAATTTAGTTACAAGTTGTTCAAATGTAGCAAATATGTATCTACATAAAGGTTGCTGAGCCTACCGATACCTTAGTTGGACCAAAGTGAGAAGGCATTACCAACTATGGATGTCTGAAAAGCAGGGTTGGAGGCTATTGGAGCAGAGAATGAGATTGTCTGAAGACTGAAATGGCACCTGAATTGGTTCCAGACCTTCACAGTCACTCTTACACCTGTATTTTGTATAAAAGAGGAAAAAGGGCCTGTACTTGGGGAGTGAGCGTGAGAGAGGAGTGATGCAGGTGTTGATGAGACCGCCTCCATCTCTAACCACACCTGAGGTGAGGTCATGTCCCTGTTTTTTAACCAGTACTGGATCATTCTAAGACTGGCTGCCCAGTTATAAAATCTGAAATTAGGGAATGCAAGGCCTCCTTCTGGTCTAGGTCTTTGCAGGAATTGCCTCTGTATCCTGGGGGGCTTCTTGTCCCAAATAAATGACAGGCAATGAAAAAGGTAAAGAAATTAAGGGAAGATGATCATTTTAATAGTATTAACTCTTGCAATCTCTTGCAAAGTAAAAATATAATTTGGGTGAAGTACAAAACAGTAAGTAGAAAAAAAAATTCACAGAAAAAAAACAAGAAGTCAGTGTTTAAAATGTATATAAAAAAATAAAGCTATACTACACACAAAAAAATACACTGAGGAAATACAATAGTAATCCTATTGACAGTAGTATTAGAGATAATACTGCAGAAATACTGAAAAAAATACGAATGTACACAAATGTTCACAAGTGAGCACACGCACACATCTGTCTGAACACAAATTTACCCACCCAAACAGGTAAAACGAACATGCCCACAGATAGAGAGATAAACACACTCTTGAGCATATATCCACAGGTTGGGCCCTATCGGCTAGTGGTGTGTGATACATATTTTGGGATCGATCCAATACCAAGTAAATACAGAGCAATAACGCTAAAATCAATACTGATACCTTTCAATAATTAAGGTGGATGCATCATCGAATTGCTAAATCTCAATTAATTTTCATGACCTTTAAGTGTTTTGTGATATTTCCTTTTTTATTATTACATACCTAAAACCCATTACAGAATTAGGGCAAAGTTTATAAGTAAATAGAAAATACTTTATCATCAAAATAAGTTTTTTTCATAAACAACACTCTGTTGTTTGCAGTGACAAAACAACTTTTCCCCATATATATTTTCCATGTCTGGAATTTTTTTCTTAAATTTAGATAGATAGATAGATAGATAGATAGATAGATAGATAGATAGATAGATAGATAGATAGATAGATAGATAGATAGATAGATAGATAGATAGATAGATAGATAGATAGATAGATAGATAGATAGATAGATAGATAGATAGATAGATACTTTATTAATCCCGAGGGAAATTCCAGTATTCAGCAGCTTTGCATACAGCACAAGAAGACAAAAAACAGACAGACCAAAACACAACAGTGGGTTAGTAACCAGGTTGACATTAAGGTTAGTATATATACTCTAAAAGACACTTGCTAAAGAACTACCTCTGAAAGAGCTTTCTGTACAATACTGTAAATAAAGACTTCCGGTTTTCAGACATTACGCACATTTCAGGGCAGTGATATAAAGTGAAACAGTGATATAAAGTGAACCAGTTATATAAAGTGTAGCAGTGATATAAAGTGAATCAGTAATTTAAGTGTAACAGTTATTTAAGCGATCTACGCGTGAGTGGACAAAATTATCACCTTAAGACAAATTAAAACAAATATTTTTTTTCAGGTAGTGTTCAGACACTGCAATAATGAAAAATGAAATCAAAATGATCTGTACCTTACAGCCTTTTTACAAATTACTCAGCTTGCTGTTGTCTCATTTTCAGTCTGAAAATATAACCACATGCTGCTCTTCTTCCATATTCCATTCTTGTGCTCTGTGTCTCAGTCTGTGTCAGTCTGTGCATGTACTGCGTGTGTGTAGGTGGGCGGGGCCACCTGAGCAGGTGTCCTTGCTTGATTGATTGCTTTGCCCTGCGGAGTCACATGATGGCACAACACTGAAACACCTTTCCCTCCAAGCTGGTTCTAGGGCTGGTTGGGAGCCAATGCCTGACTCAGCACCAGTTCCTTGTGTGTCCACCATCCAAGCACCGGCCAGACCAGTTCCAGGCAAGCACTAACTTGGTGAAACCACAGCAGTGCATACAAGAGGAAAACTGAAACTAAAGTATCGAGCTGATACTGACTTGGTATCGATATTATCAATATTTGGATCGATCCACCCACATCTCAACCCTCCTCGGTTTGGAGCCACATTAATCTTCACATTCTTACTTCTAAACTCCGCCACCTGGACCGGATCCTTGAACTTGTGTGTTCCAGCAAAGTCAGTCTCAGAACAGCTGGGTTGACGAGGCCAAACTTCACTCCAGGGCAGGCCCGGGGCTGACAAGCTTTGGTATTTCTAAAAGTTAGACATGTCACTCGCTGATGGAAAGGGAATGCTGCGTTCCAGGCAACTTGTAACTCATGTTTTTCCAACTTCTACCGGTGAAAATGCACTGGAATGTTCAATCAAACCTGTGACTTCCCACCCGTGAACTCATACTAGATTCATGTTCTCCCAGTTCTGAGTTCTGACGCCATGTAGCAATGGCGCCCCCATGGATGTGGTGTTTATGCAAATTATTTATTAAAACAAGGTATTGTTCTGATATTATTTATCTGCAAATGTTCTGCATAATCAGTAGCTACTCTAGCATTAGCTATTTTTCAGTCCAATGAGTGCAAGAATAAATTAATACCAAATATGAATCTAAATATACAAATAACATAACATAAAAGGTATAACAGCTTCTCTTGCCTTATGCACTGTTTTTCCTCCTGTTTCCCTCAAATAAGCAAAGAGCAAACACCTTTGGTGATAGAAATGATGGTAAATGAACATAACGTACGATCCACCATGCTGGTTTGTTTACATCTAGCTCCCACAATTCCTTGCACTCAGGCAGTTTGGCGTGACTTGCCTGGAACGTTACAAAATCTGGAACGCAGCATAATCTTCACATTGTTATTTCTAAAGTCTGCCACCTAGACCGGATTGTTGAACTTGTTTGGTCTGGCAAAGTAAGTCTCAGAACAGCCGGGTAGACGAGGCCAAACTTCACTCCAGGGCAGGCCTGGAGCTGACAAGCTTTGGTATTTCTAAAAGTTAGACATGTCACTTGCTGACGGAAAGCTTAAAACATAAAACTCTTAAATTTTCCCCCAACAATCCAAAATGATAATAATATAACACAGCCAACAATGTAAAAACATATAAAATAATCTTTAAACACATTGTTATGCTTTCATATTAAAATATAAAGAGAAACATGATTATTTAACCTTTTTGTTCAAGCTTTTTGATGAACTTGTGACATTTTGAGTTTGGGTTTTAATTTATTTACTTTGGATTATTTTGTTATATTGATTTTTAAAGGGTGCCAGCCAGGTCTCTCTTCTGGCATTTAAGATGTTGAGTCGATTAGCCAAAGTCCAACCTCAAAAAAAAAAATCCACCGGCCAATCGACTCAAAATTTCCACTCTAGGTTTTGTATCAGTCTCTCAGAAGAAAAAGAAAAAAAAAAAAAAAATCAGTTCGTTTCAAACTCCAAACTGGAGTATAAAGACATTAAATTCGGAATTATAATGAAAAAGAAGAAAGGAGAAATTATGTATAACACTTTAATTATTATTGCTAAACAATTTATACACAGATGTAGATTTATGAAAAACCACCCACTGTTCTTAATTTACATTAATGAAATAACAAACTTCAAAAAAACACTGAAACATATAAAAACCAAACAAGCCTTGATTGTTTGTAAAAAATTTGAATGTATTGATTTATTGATTCCTGATCAGACCTCTGACTTTATTTTATTTATTTTATTTTAATTAATTAATTTATTTTTTATATAATGTTCTTTACAAATACTGTTCAGATAAGTTTGATGTTGCTGCTCAGTCTAAAAAAAAAAAAGGTATTTTTCTATGGAATTCGGTTGAATGTATGACCAGATTTTGATTAATAAAGTTGGAAAAAAAAAAAGTTCGTTTCAAACTCAAAATTCCACTCTGGGTTTTTCAACAGTCTCTCAGAACAAAGGAAATAATTCACTTCGTCACAAAACAATAAAGTAAAGAAAAAAAGCGCACAGTTTAATTTTAGAGCTTTGAGAAAAAAGAAAAAAAAAAAAATTTACTCACGCCCTGTCTTCACTGTTGTGTCAGTCAGTCAGTCAGTCCAGTCCAGTCCAGTCCAGTCAGTTTGGGTTCCGGTCCGGGGTTTGGCTGCCGGAGTTCTGGCACGTGCAGATGATTGGCCCCAGACGAACGGAAATGATGTGTGATGTTTATGTTTATGTTTACGCATTTGGCAGACACTTTTTTCCAAAGCGACTTACAGGGGAAAACCAATTAAATCACTCAATCAAATTTTATTTATATAGCGCCAGATCACAAAAAAAGTTATCTCTTGACGTTTTATATATAGAGTTGGTCAAAACCAGACTAAGTCAATTTACAGAAACCCAACAGAATCCTCCAGGAGCAAACACTTATGACTGGTGACAGTGGCGAGGAAAAACTTCCCTTTAACAGCAGAAACCTCGAGCAGACCCAGACTCCTGGAGGATGGCCGTCTGCCTTGACCAGTTGGGGTTAAAGAGAGAGAGTAGAGAAGGGGAAAAAGAGAGGGCGATAGAGATAGAGACTGGGGGAGAGGGGGAGAAGGGGGGAGTAGGGGGAGACACATGGAGGCGGTTGAGGATAAGTGAGTGATGATGATGAGGGCAGGGAAGAGGCCGGACCACCGCACCAGGTCCAGAGATAATCCTGGAAGAATCTGTGATAATCCTGGGAAAAACCTTATTAGAATATTTAAAATGGAATGTTTGAAAGTGCTAGGACAGGAGGTGCTCTCGGAAGAGCTGGGTCTTCAGGAGCCTCTTGAAGATAGGCAGGGATGACTCTGTTCTTGTAGCACTTGGTAGAGCGTTCCACCAACGTGGAACGACCCATGAAAAGAGCCTGGATTGTCTTGTACAAGGTCTGGGGACCACCAGACTACGTTCCCCAGACGAGCAGAGTGGTCGTGGGGCGACATAAGCTTTTATTAGTGCACCTAAGTAGACAGGAGCTGACCCATTGAGAATTTTGTAGGCTAGGATTAAAGATTTGAATTTGATGCGGGCAGCTATGGGTAGCCAGTGTAACTCAATGAGTAAGGGGGTGACATGTGCCCTTTTAGGCTGATTGAAGACCAGACGCGCTGCTGCATTCTGGACCATCTGTAGTGGTTGGACAACACAAGCTGGGAGGCCCGTTAGAAGAGCGTTGCAGTAGTCAAGACGGGAGATAACCATAGTCTGCACCAGGAGCTGGGTGGCCTGTTCGGTTAGGTATGGCCTGATCTTTCTTAGGTTGAACAGAGTGAAACGGCATGATCGGGTGACAGAGGCAACGTGATCCGTGAAGGTCAACTGATTATCAATCATGACTCCCAAGTTACGTACTACACTGGTAGGAGCCAGAGGTATGGAGTCAATAGTGATGGAGATGTCCTGCTGTATGGTTGGCTTAGCTGGGAAGACCAGCAGTTCAGTTTTGGACAGGTTCAGCTGAAGGTGATGGGCTTTCATCCATGCAGATATGTCAGAGAGACAATCTGAGATCCGCAATGACTGTGGAGTCATCAGGTGGGAATGCCAGATAGAGCTGGGTATCATCAGCATAGCAATGATATGAGAAGCCGTGTGAGTGGATGATCTGACCGAGTGAGGTGGTGTATATGGCAAAAAGGAGGGGGCCCAACACAGAGCCTTGGGGGACCCCCGTGGTGAGGCGGTGAACAGCTGATGTGTGCCCTAGCCAGGACACACTGAAGGACCGACCAGTAAGGTAAGATTGAAACCAGGAGTGTGCGTGGCCTGTGATGCCCATGTTCCAGAGTATGGATAACAGGATATCGTGATTGACAGTGTCAAATGCTGCTGGTAAGTCCAGTAGAATGAGTACTGAAGACTTGGCTGCTGCTCTAGCCTCTTTCAAGGCTTCTGTCACAGACAACAGAGCCGTTTCAGTGGAGTGGCCGATTTTGAAGCCAGATTGGTTGATGTCAAGGAGGTTATTTTGGGAGAGGAATTCTGTGACCTGTTTGAAAACCGCCCTTTCGATGGTCTTAGAAAGGTATGGGAGGAGTGAGACTGGTCGATAATTCTCCACTTGAGTGGGGGTGAGGGAAAGTTTTTTGAGTAGTGGTGTTACCTGCGCTTGTTTAAATACTGTAGGAAATGTTCCTGATGTCAGTGAAGCATTAATCACGTGTGATTGGTGCTGTGATAGTAGGGGCAACAGACTGTAAGAGGTTGGATGGAATAGGGTCCAACAGGCATGTTGTAGGACGGCTAGAGGAAAGGAGTTTAGACACCTCGTTCTCTGTGAGGGGAGTAAATGAGGGGAATGACGCAGTTGGGCTTTTGTCAGTTGAGTTAGTAGTAGCCATAGTCAGGGGAGAGGAAGCGGTGTGTGATGATGATGATGTTGAAGAAGGAGGCGTGCAGTCTATGGGTGGATCAGTGAACTGACTGCTGATAGTAGACACTTTATTTGTGAAAAATGAAGCAAAATTGTCTGCTGTCAGATTAGTAGTGGGCGGTGGAGGCGGAGGGTTGAGTAGTGTTTTAAAGGTTGAGAATAGTTTCTTGGTGTCGGTGGCAGAATGAATTTTGTTATTATAGTAAGCCTTTTTTGCAGCAGTGACACTGGATGAGAAGGATACCAATAGTGACTGGAATGTGATCAGGTCAGAAGAGCTTTTTGTTTTGTGCCATTTTCTCTCTGCAGCTCTGAGGTTGGTACGCAGTGACCGGAGGTTATCATTGAGCCATGGGTGGGACTGGGAGGATCGAGTGGGTCTAGTGGATAGAGGGCACAGATTATCCAGACAGGAGTGATGTGGAAGCGGTATGCGCGAGCGGACGTCGTAAGTGGGATTTACTGTCGTAGTTTGTCAAGGCTCTGAGCGGTGTCTTCTACACTTTCTAGACCAGGGGTGGCCAACCCTGGTCCTGGAGAGCTACTATCCTGCATGTTTTAGATGTCTCCCTCTTCAAACACACCTGACGATCGTTATCAGGCTTCTGCAGAGCTTGATGATAGCCTTATCATTTGAATCAGGTGTGTTGGAAGAGGGAAACATCTAAAACATGCAGGATAGTGGCTCTCCAGGACCAGGGTTGGCCACCTCTGTTCTAGACACTCTCCGTGCTGAACCCACTGTGAATATGGATGTCATGTTATTGGAGGGGTGTCAAAGTCATTTTAGTTCAGTTCCACATTCAGCCCAATCTGATCTCCAGTGGGCCGGACCAGTAAAATAATAACAGTGAAAAAAGTAAAATTATATTATGATCAGGTTTACATCAACAAAGTTTCCTTAAAAATCTGAATAACATGAACAGCTTGAATTGTCTTAAGAAAAACAAGTACAGTTTTAACAATATTATGCCTCGTTTTATCAGTTTATCATTTACACGTGTGTTACAATCGCACAAAAACATTCAGTAACAGGCAGAATATAGGTAAAATTGCGTTAACTTTTCTTAAGACATTTCCGTTTATTCGTATTTGTTGAGGTTATTCACATTTTTTGTAAAAGTATAGTTTGGTAATGTAAACATTTTGATGTAATTTAACTTTTTTACACCAAAAAACACAAAGAGAATTTGGGGTTGTCATTATTTATAGGTTATTATGATAATATTTTACTGGTCTGGCCCACTTGAAATCTAAGTGGACTGTATGTGTCTGTATGTGGAACCTGAATTAAAATGATTTTGACACCATTGATTGTTAATATCTTCAGTGTAATTTTTGCATTTCACAAATTTATCCCACGGGCCGGATTGGACCCTTTGGTGGGCTGGATTTGGCCCCCGGGCCGCATGTTTGACATCTGTGTGTTGTCATGAAATGGACAGGGTTTATTACCTCCGCCAGGAGGTATTGTGATCACTTTGCTTTGTGTTTGTTTGTTTGTTAGCAACTTTACAGGAAAACTATTACAACCATCTTTACCAAATTGTACCCACAGATAGGCCTAGGCCCTGGGACAAACCCATTAAATTTTGGGCCAAGTAGGCCAAAGTTCAAGGTCACAGCAAGGTCACAAAATCTCAAATTTTCCTATCTCTCATCATTGAGCAATTTTCAAAAATTCATAAAAAAATTCAAAACGACTCCAATTAGCCTCCCATTTGATACACCTGTAGCTTATAATAATATCTTGTATCTGGCACAAAATTGTCCACATCCACTGTGGAATGTGGATTCTGTGGATGTTTCAATTTAACATTGAAAATCCCATTTACGACACATTTTTCATTATAACTCAACAAATATTGATTGGACTTTAATATAATTTGACATACACATGACTGGTACCAAGCCTCAACTTTTTCTGCTGCATGGAACAACCTAGAAACTGTTTAATTTAAAAAGAAATAGTCGATCCACACACGCACACTGTTCGGGATGCTTGGCGGAGGTTTGCGTTCTCTGAACACCTCTTTTTCTATTTGATATGGGTATTATTACTGCTACTAAAGGGACAGACTTTATTTTGATGTGAAATACTGTCGCAAAATGGACATAGTCTATCCTTGATATCTATAGCATTTTTGTGTCTTGTGCTTAGTCAGAATTTAGTCTGATAGGATTTTTGAGTTATTTATGGGATCTGACAGGAATTGAGGATAGGTAGAAAAATGGGGTAAGGGGGCGGGAAATTATTATTATTATTTTAACCTTTATTGAAGCGACACCAAGTAACAAAGAGATTTATGTACAGTATTATAGAATATTTACATTACATCATCATAATGTCTGTGCGTGTGTGTGGGGGGGGGTTAAGATGTATGGCATGTAATATACAAAAGAAATGTCAGTCAGTAATAAAGATCAATGTCCTGTCCTGGTTGTTTAAATGTTCTGGGTGGTGGAGTGTGTAACATGTGCATGTGGTGTGACTGTTGTGATGTGGACTTCTCAAGAAAAGTAAAAGAAAAAAAAAAGTAAAATGAAATGAAATTAAAAAAAAGGAAAGGAAAAAAAAAGAAAAACAAAAAAAAAAAAAAAGAAAAATCAGGGATATGACCAGGACCGGGAGATTATAAATAAAACTTCATTCTGTTCCTTTTCAAATGTTTTCCTTTCTTTTTATACAAATCTTTCTGTGGTATGGTTTTAATGTTATGTTCGAAAATACACAAACAAACGGATGTGGGGGTATTTAAAAAAAAAAATGTTGCTAAATGGGAGCAAATGGGGTGAGTGGTTTACTGCAGCCGGGGTGTAGACAGAATATACCAGACATGTTACAGGGGTGTGTGTGTGTGTGTGTGTGTGTGTGTGTTTAAGTACAGTGACACTTAACCAAGTCGTTGCAAACTGTTGCTTTCCATTAAACAATGACATTCATTTTAAAATCTGTTTTAAATCTTTCATTAACTGTATTTTATTCTGAGCATAAATGTAACTGAACATTTCTCACAAGCTGCTGTCTGGGATATATCACCACTAAGGAAATGAAATCATCTTAGTGAGACAACTGTAACGTGAAACCAGGAGTCCAGCTGAACTGAACATGTTCCATCTCTGTGATGAGGTCAATCCAGGTGGAGGTTCCATAATAAGTCCTATTTGATAACAGACTGCAGGGTTAATTTTATTTATGGGGTTCCCTCAGTTCAAAAAGTCCTGTTCCACCTTTCACGACCTTCCCAACAACCAAGCAAGCTGAAGGGGACGCCAGCTGATCATGTGAACCTGAAAAATAAAAGCATGTTTAAAAATGACTTTTAATAGGAATCCAGAAGACCTTTGTCATCAGCCTTTACTTCATCAAGAATGTTTTAAGACTCCTACAACATTTTGAATCCATTTTAATTTGTCTGGGATAAAGTTTTGTGATACTCTTGAAATAGATACATTTCACCTTGTGCATTTTATCTTTGAAAAGGTGAACTAACTGGAACCTTTGTATAGGAGCGTCTAGGAAATGTATTTTAAGAATGGACAGTATAGTAATTGCAGAGAACACCTAGAATCTGGGAATACCACGATCTTGGTATACTGACATTTATTTCCAGCATTAACCAACAAACCAAAATGTCAAATTAACCAAGATATAAAATGACTCTAGAATAAAGAACTTTGGTTAGAACCTCACCTAGCATGGTGGCCTGTTTAAGGAATTTGTAGCTGGTTTCAAAGGTCATCTGCTGCAGAGGGGAGGAGTTGGACTGGATGGCGTGTCGATTTAATGGCTTATATACACCCTCAAAACACATGTAGTCTGCAACCAATGACAGATGTCTGGGGTCCACCTCGATACCTTGACACACACAGAAAAACAGACAAATTTAGATCTAATCTGTCTCAATCTAATATGTCTAAGCTGTCTAAACTGTGTATAAATGATACCATAAACAGCGAAGACATCTTTGATCTCCTTCTCTATGACTTTCAGAGCCACTTCAATCCCATAGGTTTTAGCCATGGCATGGACCTCGTTGCAGTACAATCTGTTGGTGTCTAAGATCTGGGGGGGGGATGTTGAGACATGATGGCACAACTAAATTACAGTAGATGAAACAAAATAGCCCAAAGAAAAATGTGTACATACATCACTGTGCTTAAACATTTCATGCATGTTGATGCCCTCAGTGTTGAATATCATTTCTTTTTCTCCAGTCTTTGTTGTGTTTTCACTTAGCAAGCAGCGAGTCAGGCCCCTAGTCTCCATGATGACAGCGTTTTTGGCCAGGGTTGCCAGAACTGAAGTCAGGTCAAAGTGCACCTTGCTCACTGGCAAGACCAGGTGTACCTAAGGGAAAAAAAAACAAAAATGAGAAACATGCAGGAGCCATTTTCACTTAATTCTTGTATTGTTTACACGTCCAATCATCATGTAGCACCCCTATGTTTGTTATCAGAGGAAAGGAAGCAAAGTAGCAAGAGGTGTTGATTGGAGGAGTCAGTTTTCTGACTGTACAAAGGTGCTATATAACTACTTGCAACTTACAGTGTACATTTGCAAGAATATAATTTATCATTGAGGACATCAGATGATCAGCTATTGTGAGATGAATGCTACTATAAACCCACAACAGCCCCCTGTAAATGGCTTAACACAGCTCAGTTAGACTACATTAAGCTATCACATGATTAATTGAATATGAAACAGGACAGTCAAATCTTGGATAAATTAACAAAACTAAAACAGAGCTATGGTACCAAGAAGGAAACATTGGAACTGGTTTGATATTTGCTTTAATCTGCGAGAACAACAAAAAAAAAAAAAAAAAAAAAAAAAAAAAAAAAAAGAGACCTTCCAAACCTTAACTCCTGGCCTACCCTTAGGTACAGTAGCACTCTGCTACTAGCTGAACAACATTAGAGATGCAGTTACAAATTTTGAGCAGATATAGTGTTTTCGATCTGCTAGAATTATTACCATGTCATTTAAGTAGTCTTGAATTGGGTACCATTACAGAGTTACGTTTCTAAGTGCCATCAGTTTTCCTGACCCGCCTGCAAGTGTCAGAAGATATTCACAACTTCTGACTCTGAATTACATGTTACAGACTGGTAGTAACACTTTTTATTCATCTTATTTTTGTATAATTGCAGTAGTTAACACAGAATTAGTCATACACTGCTTCATAATGCCAACATTTACAACAATGTTCTACCTCAGTGTCTAATCTTTACTGGCATCTTACAGTTAAGTTGTAGGTCATCGTCTCACCGTCTTCTATGGTGGTTTCTAAAAGCGAGAACAGGCCCTTAAAATTTAGTTTGTCTAATGTGGGCTTTTTAGTTAATGCATATTAAATCTACTCCACCTTCAAACACTGTAGTTGGTCTGAATGAGGCTTAATTAGGCACCAAAACAATGCCTAAAATACTTCTGTACTGCAGTCAAGCCATGACCTTGCATGACCTTCACTCACTGGATTGTAATTGTAAACACACCAGTGATTATGGCTTCAGCTAAATTATCACTCCACTGTTCTGGGAAAAATCTGAAGGAACTTTTGTCCATGGTTGAAAGGGATTTAGAAATTCTTAAAACTTGGTTTGATGTCAATAGATTGTCACTTAACATTAAAAAAACTAAATTTATGGTTTTTGGGAATCGAAAAGAAATTGATGGGGATATTACATTAAAAATATGCGATGCTGAAATTGAAAGAGTGTTTGATACAAAATTTTTAGGGGTTGTTATTGATCACAAATTAACATGGAAATCACATATTAGATATATAAAAGGAAAGATTGCAAAATCAATGGCAATCTTGTATAAGTCCAGAAATATACTCAACCACGAGGCACTACATATAATTTACTGTTCATTTATACTCCCTTATATGTCATATTGTGTGGGAGTGTGGGGCTTGACATATAAAACAACTGTAAATACTATAGACCTCCTACAAAAACGAGCAATACGTATTATTAATAAGGCCGGTTACTATGAACATACTAATGAATTGTTTATGAAATCTCATATTATGAAATTTAATGATTTGGTTTACTATAAAATAATGCAAATAATGTATAAAGCCAAATTAAAGTTACTCCCTGTCTGTGTACAAAGGTTCTTCTCAACACATGAGTCTAAATATGATTTGCGAGATGTTTGTAAATTTGTTGTACAAAAAGCTAAAAAAGAGACAAAAAGAAGATGTATATCTGTTGTTGGAGTTAAACTCTGGAATGAGGCCAGTATGGATTTAAGAATGTGTAGCCCATTTTTGATATTTAAAAAAATGGTACGTAAGGCAATTTTTGAAGGATACAATTGTTAAGCTCTAACAAGTAATAGGTAAATTATTTATTTTTGAATCTACATTAAATTACCATTAATTTGGTGGTTAAGTTTTCTATTTCTCTGGTATATTTTCACCTTTTTATGTTTCACTTGTTTGTTTGCTTGGATACATTGTTTTTTTCTTTTTCCTATATTGGATGCTGGGTAGCTGAATTTGTTATGTAGGACATGCATTAACATAAGCATTTTGCTTCTGCCTGTGCTTTTTCAGTCATTAACCTGTTGGTAAAGTTTGTAATGTTTGAAGTGTTGTTGTTGACACTGGTTATTATGTGATGACTGAATAAAGAATTTCATCATCATCATCATCATGTAAATTAGATGGATTTGATGCTCAATTTTTCTTGACATGTCTAATATAACATATCAAGCCAATGTGCTTGTGTAATGCATACCTCACACCAGAGTTCATTTTGGGTGTCATAAGTATATCTCTCTATGGCTGGGTTGGACTGCAAAACAGTGTTGATTCTCATCTGACACTGGGACTCGTCTTCTTTTTCTCCTGTCAGCGCTTCTTTACTTTTCCTGTGTGCTTTCAGTCCTTTAGACCCTAGGGCTGGCTGAACTTGTTCCTCTAGGACCACTGGGTTCTCCTTCGCTGCCTCCTCTTCTGCTTCACCCTCCTCGGTATCACTGCCGTCATCATCTCTTCCTCCTCCTTCCTCCTCCTCCTCACTCTCATAGTCAACCTGCAGGTTAGACAGATATGAGTGCGAAGTCAGCTCAGCCCCTTTTTTATTCATGCACTTCTGATTATTTTAGGGCACCATCACTTCCTCTTTAAGTGGATGTGATCTTCATTTCTGTTAGAAAACTGCTATGCATTTTTCTAGGCACTATTTGTGATTTTTTTGAAAGACATTTATATTCAAAATGATTTAAAATCATAGAGCACTCCACTACACTCTACTACTTTCCATTGTTCAGTTTAATCTTTCTGATTTAGGTCATTTTCCTTTGTATTTGGCAAAATGTCTTAACATAGAGACTATATACTAAGTGAAAAATTTTCAATTCTAGTAAGATGCTTTAGTTGTTTATTATTTTAAGCAGTTGTGAAGTTACCTGATTTCTGTGTCTTTCACAAAGAATAGAACACACTATTTGAAAACATTCAACTAGTAAATATATTTGTTCATTACTTAATTTTAGTAGTAAGCCACATGATATTGTGTTTTTTTAAAATGAATACTTGTTTACTCCACAGCAGCTGTTAAACCAATGCATGATTTCTTTTCCATATTCAATTACTTTAACCTTCCACAGGAAATCAGCCTAAAGCACCAACATGACAACTACGACAGACTGAAGTCATATTTTGGAATGCTGCAGGCATTTAAGAAGTACATTTTGGTAATTAACTGAAAACAGAGAAATTAATGTGACCGTCATACTTCCTCTTCCTGTTTGCCTTTTCGCTTTGCATCGGAGGCATCAGCATCTCCTTCGTTTCCCTCATCGTCGGCAATCTCTCTGTCCTCTCCTCCCTCCCCGTCGTCTAACTGGTAGAGAAACAGAGAAGATAACTTTACACTTTTTTGCAACACAAAGCTGAAACAACAAAATCTGCAGAGGATTGTTATGTGAATGAATGGAGAATAATAAACAGACCTCTGTTCCAATGGCTGTCCCACTGCCTTCATTGTCTCCATCACTGGGGTTGGCCTTCCTCGTCTCCACAGCGATAGAAGCCAGCTTGGCGCTGCGCTTCTTGATGCCTTCGTGTAGGAGACGGAAAAATCTGCAACAACAGATATGACAAAGTGTGAAGGCAAGAAAACAGGAGGTCATTTACAGAAAATAAAGTAGGGAAAGGGGAATTAAAAGCACACGCACTTAGTTTCCATATAGTGCAGGATTTGATGGGGTGACAGCAGCTTATCATCACAATAACGCTCAGGAGGCAGGAAGTGGAAGGAAACTTTGAAGGTCCGCATCTTCAGATGGTTCTCAATTCGCAGCGTCTCAACAATATCAACCTTCTGCAACACCTGTTCATACAAATACAAAAGCAAATTCTGCTTCTTCACCAAAACTACTAGGCAAAGCTGTGAAACACACCGCAAAGTCACAGATCTTCAAAACACCTCAATTAGTTGAAGAATATGGTCTGACAATGAAAAAAGACAAACTCAAAGGAGAGAAGTAAGTGACAGCTAAAACAAGACTTGATCAGTTACACAGCAAGTTCTAATGAATAGTTACACAAGAAAATGACCAAATCTGTTCATTCTCTTACCTCAACACTAAAATAATGATTTTCACAGTGATTACATTTCCTCAAAAAAAGAGGTGTGTATTTTTCTTTAACTTAGCTGACTAATAACAAGTTTAAGGAAGATCGAGTAAAGCTCTAGGGTTAAATCAAGTAAAATACAGGAGGAGTCAGAGGTGAGCTAATGCTAAATGCTAGCTTACTAACGCTGTAAAACCATAAAATTCATAAGGCCTTGTGTAAAAAATTAATTTTCCAGTCTAGTCAGTGGAAGTTCTTGACCACAACTATCGTCTAGGAGTCTGTCAGGAAAAGATGTGTTTTACTGAGTGAACTGACACTCCAAAAGTTCAACATGGCAGGTGAGTGAGCTGTCAAACATGACGTCTATCAATCAAAACCTGTTCTATTCGACACAAGATCTGATTAACAGAGGAAAATTTAAAAATGGACCAGATCACTTGTTTTAATGTTTTTAGTGAGAGGTTCAGTGTAAGTCTAGGGGAGCCAGAGCTTTTTAGATCCAACCCCTATGATCGTCAGCTTTGAGATATTTCCACATAGCTTTCATTTATACCCAAGGTCCTCGCTTTTTGCTTGAAATACACATTATAGGTGGCTGATATACTGAGCTAATATTCAATCTGAAGACTTTTTTTTTTGGATAAGGGGTGAAGACATTTCTGTAGAGCTTTAATTCAGTAGTAGATTGCTAACATTATCTAGTTTTACTTCTGTCACTTTAATTATCCTAACCCCAGTTGCAGTTTTTAAAATTGCACAAAGCAGTTTTGTTTTGGACACATTGTGGTCCATATAACCAATTGTTTCTAGACATCTATCTGATACAGTATCTCCCCCAAATATGCTTAGTTTCTTCTCAAAAATTCGAGATAAGAAATGAGGCAACACTGCAAAAACAGACCTACTTAAAGGAAGTCAAATATTCTGACCACAATCTGTTTTGTATTGAGCAGTGGGGTAAGGGCATTTAGCTCCATTAGAGTTCTTAAAACTATTTAAAAAAGACACTGAAATCCTAATGGACCTAAAGAGGAAACAAACCACATGACATTCTCTTCTAATGCCACATTTCCACTACATGGTATCGGCTGGACTCGACCTTTTTACATTTCCATTATGAAAAAGGACCTGGAATCTGGTACCCAGTACTAGTTTTTTGGTATCACCTCCGCCGAGGTTCCAGGACTGGGGACCAGATACTAAAAGGTGATGTGTAAACACCGCAGAACACTGATTGGTCAGAGTTGTCTCTGTGACCTGCCGTTTTACAAGAAACAGATGCGGAAGTTTACAGTAAAAATAGCGGTGGGTTAATCCACATGATGACAGTCCGAAAAACTACATCATGGTTTGTCGAGGAGGTTCAGATGTAAAAATTCGGATAACATGCAACGAGCAGGTTTATCAGCAACTCTCTGAGCAGACGACATGGAAGTAACGTGCCACATCACTATGACGTCCAGGTACTGTAAAGTCGGTAGTATAATGTAATGGAAATGATCTCCAGGAATAGGACTAGTACCAGAGTTGAATCGAGCCGAGCCGAGCCGAGTTGAGCCGGTTCCACGTAGTGGTAACGCGGCATTAGTGAGAAGTTGTGCAAGTGCTGTCACTCTTGAAATGAGAAACACAGTTTCATCCCTTTAATACGATATTATGCACACCACTGTTTTAGCCTGGTATTGGTTAAAGTTAAATTCAATGTTAGCTGGAATATCTTATTGAGACAAAAATGTCCCATCCTTGACAAGATTCTGTCTCTTTGAAAAAAATATTTATTTATTTATCTATTTATTTATTTTTGCATATTTCTCACACTTAAATGTTTCAGGTTTTTCTGCCATCTATTTGTTTTGAGTGTGCATCATCATTTACCATTTTGCATTCCTGCTTTTCTTCGCAAATCAAATCAAATCAGATAAATGATGTCAACAAATAAATCAGACAGCACACATCTTCCATTATGGATCCAGAGTCTTTGTGTCTGAGATTGTGATGAGACCAATGGAAATTATATTTGAGTCTGAGATAAGACTAACACATTCAAAAAGTAGACTCAAGACTAAGACTGAGTACTGCAACATGAACAGTTGCTACTGGTATGAAGGCAGAAAACAAGTGAAGGTCATCCTTACCTCAGCCAGACAGACCCGGGTCAGCTTTTTCCTAAGTGTCTTGGCTCTCTTTAAAGCCTTTTTGGTGTTTCGCACTGGGACGCTCATCATAGGAGTTTTGATGTTGGAACTGGCCACCATCAGGATCTCTCTCAGACTGTCAAAGACACAGAGCACAAATGAGAGTTTATAGAAGTGATCTGTGAAACTGGTGAGAAGGGACATGTCCTGCGTTTTGTCTCTTTGACCTTCCTGCTCATCTCAGGTCTTTCCAGTGATAAGAAAGAAAACAAAACATAGTGCTAGGTATTTTTCTCACAGCCTGTTTGCCACTTAAATGCTTTGTGGCTACACTTTGCACTTCACAGTATCTCCTTCAAAAGGTAACTGTGGTTTATGTGGGTAACACCAGCCTTCTTGTCAGAGCCTTTCTCCTATATTTTACAGTATAATATTCCTCTGTTGCTACTATACTATACAGCAACTCTCTGTATAATGCTGTACTTGCTCAACTAAAAAGCTGGGAGTCCATTCCAAGCCGAACATCAGATAATAAGCGGATGGGTACTCAACACAAACAAAAGGTCTGGTCTTCAAATACAGGCCAGGGAAAAACAATGGTGGATAAATTGGCATTTGCCATATAATGCCAGTTCAACAATAAGCCTTGTCAAATCCTACACACCTGAGAAATGAATAATTTCTATTCACCGAAACACTAGAAGATTTTTCATTTGTCATAGGAAACACATACTTTGAATTAATGGTGCAATGTAGTAAAGTTAAAAGGGGAAATGAGTGTGGATCAAAACAAGGTACTGTACTGAAATATGGGCAATTTTTCTAAAATAGATGGATGAAGAAACAAATGCCTGTCTCTAATACAAGGAAGCTTCAAATAGTGGCCTGGTGCCTTGGTCAAAAGAGGTGAATAAAAGGCCCTAGAGACTATCTGAGGAATTACTTTACATGCTGTATACAAAAGCAAACACAAATAGAAAGGCACTCTGACTATGGCTTTGAAGATACAGGAAACTAATAGAAAAAGAAGTCTTCGTCTCAGTATTTATAGCATGCAATGATGAGGAGGAGATGAGATGAGACTGAATCTGGATAGTCTTGCTGAATGTTGTTGATTGGCCAGATGCATCTCCACTGTAGCCTTTTAAGAATTCCATACAGTAACAAATCTTTGTTATATTTGTTGTAATTTATTGTGTTTGATAAGTGATTGTAGTTTAACTTTCCACGACAATCCATATACTTTACAATTGTCAAGAGGCAACATGCTCATTGATAATGATTTGGTAGATTTACATCGAGGAATAAAGCAGCACAAGGTTTTATCAGGCTGCTACATGGTCAGTGTTAAGTCCTGAATAATGAATCGAAGAGATCTGAAGAGGTAAGTTACCGAGGTATTCCCAAAGTGACGTTCATCTCTCCTCTGCCAGCGAAGTGGAAGGTGTTCAGGGTCATCTGGGTGGAGGGCTCACCGATGGACTGGGCTGCCAGCAGACCCACTGCCTCACCGGGATCACACAGAGATCGCTGCCACTTGTACTGCAACAGCTGACGAAGGCTAAACACACACAAAACACATTGTATCAATCTCGAAAAACTAAAGAGCACATATGTGAGTCACAGAAATGAGAACACACTGCATCAGTGGCAATCAAAGAGCATGTTCGTATTGTCATTCGCACTGGAGTGGCCAAATGATATCTCTCAGCACATATCCAAGAGGTTTACCACACAATGACATGGAAAAATCTCAGCTCTGTCTGATGAAAACTAAGAACTTACACAATGTATATTTTTGCACATGAACATGATTAAGCGAGGTTTCAAACCAGGTAAACTTCATCTGTGAAGACAATTTTGAATACAATTTACAATCTATTTAATGTCTTTTTGTATGGGGTCTGGTCTGTGGTGATGTTCACCTGGAACAACAGGACTCGGTGATATATCAAATATATGATCAATGCTGATATTCATCACAGTATAATTTGATAAAGCAACCACTCTGAAGAGTATCCTAATAATGAGTCTGTCCTGAAGACTGAGGGTTCGACCAGTGGTATCTCATCAACAGAGGGCGCTAGGGCACCGCCCCACCTGTCTAACATGAAGAAGATGAAGATAGGAATCATAAAATAATTTTACAAAAACAATAATTAAATAATTGAGATATACATAATACAGCCTGAGTACTGTGCATAACCTGCATTCAAGTGTAGTTTAAAAATGTTTTCGATTGTTTACTGTTGTTTACAGTCATGTGTTTCTTGTTTGGGGGTGTAAAAATCTATGCCCGAGGCTCACTTTCCTATAATACACCCTCGTCATAAATAGCACATGCGCAGTAGACCCCCTCCCATACAAGAGATAGGAGAGCCTCAGGCCACAAAAATTTGCACCCAAGCCCCCTTTTCCAGTGCACTGGAAAGGACACTTGTCAGGGACATGCCCGACTTTAACAATTGAGTCATGGAAAAATTTGCATATCTGAAGGATAGACGGGTGAAATTTACACAAAAAAAATACATGACTGAAAACACATTTATTTTAATTTTTATTAATATTTTAAGATAGTGGTGTATGTACATGTATCCTAGTGGTGATATGTAGTTATAGTGCAACTGAAAACTGACTTGGATACTGCGCCCCACCAAAATATAATTCACCAGCTGCCACTGGGTTCAACTCTACAACTACTACTCTATGATGTATGACTTTTTCACATTGTAAACAATGCAAATGGCCAGTATAGATATCAGAATTTCAAACTGCCCAGATTTCTGAGTTTATGATTTGCAACTGAGTCAGTGCTGCCAGATTTACAATAACTATCATATTTGTATGATCATTTTTCCCTCTGTGCAATGCAATGATATCAACAAGAACAATATTTTTGTGACATGTAGCCTAGGCTATCTCATTTTCTATTAATTTCCCAACAGTCAATGCTAAGATACATATCCTAAGTTGGTATTTACACACCACTGGCGCCTTTCCAGTCAATCATGCTTTTTGTGACGATCACTTCACCTCGCAAGTGCAGCTGGGTTGATCTTAGTTTAAAATCTCTTCAATTCATTACTTTCAAAAGGGCTCAACCAAGCACTAAATCATGTTAACTTTTAAGATCTGTCAAATAAACATTGTATGACCTTCAATTCAGATCAGTGGATTTTACATTTTTTAAAGGAAGCATGGACACCCTGAAAAACTACCTTTCTTCATGCTATGAACATTGACAGATTGTATGTGTACCTGTCACTGTCCAGGCTGTCTTGACTCATGTTGTTTCTGCTTTGCAGGTATTTTTCTGTGATGCTGTGAAAGCTTTCCGATACTGATCCAAAGCTGATGTCAGGCCTAAACAAGCCCAGAGAGGGCTCCGGGCAGCGTGATGACTTTCTGCCATACTTTAATTTGCTGGTTTCATCGAGGGAATTCCACTGCTCCAGCAGCTGTTGAGGAACAGGGGTTTAAACTTAAAGTTATGTGGTCCCAGTTTATTCACACTGAGATAACAAATTGAGCAAAAAATACCTGTAGGGTTGGTGCATTTCTGCCATTAACGCTTTCACCTGTTCCTGATATTGTCTCTTTCAACTTGGCCATCTTTTTCTGTGAAAACAACAGGAACGCTCCTGGCACACAGGAAGACAAGCACAGAACATTACATTACATTTTATTAAACAACACACTTTCTATATTAGACTGCAGAGAGCTTCTTCAAACCAGATATAAGACTTTCTGATGATGGTGATGATCACTGAGGGCAATCAAGTGGAGTTTGTCTTCTCTTATGCGAGTTCCCCTCAAACTGGCTGATGTAAGTTTTACCCATAATTCTTTTTATCTTAACAAATAACAACACATACAAACTAAATCGAGTATTTAGAATATGTATTTGTTGTTCCTAACCACATACTCCAAAAAAATAAAAGAAGAAAAGAAAATACTGATTTTTATCAAAATATTCACACATGAAAATGGCATGTTTTTCTTTTGCTCATTAAAAACAGCAGAAACAGTATTTGTGCAAGACTTATTTTTTCCTTCCTGGCTTTGCATAAATACATGTTTCTATCGCAAAGAACTCTGTATTGTTTGTCCCTCCTGCTCCACTAGAATAATGATAAAACTAATAAGAGTCCCAATTAAAAAATACATTCATAAATTAATCATCTGCTGTGTCTACGAAAAAGTGTTGTCCCTGGAAGACATGGTCTAGTTTATACACTATACTGAACATAAATGAGGACTGTGCATCACAGCTCAGCCCTGCTGAATACCTCTCCGTGGACATGCCACCTCTTTCTTTGCTTTCCAGCGCTGTATGGCTGCAAAGTGCTGTCTGGCAGCCTGGGGGTCCAAATGGGCCAAAACCTCATCCATGCCCTGAGATGTCTTTATGACCTAAAATGAGAGAGACAATCTCCTTTCAGACCATTTCAGTAAATGTTCCACAAAGATGATTGTAACGGTAGGATGGATCAATATGCATATTAAAAATCAAACTCAAGCTGAGGCAGGACTG
Source organism: Sphaeramia orbicularis (assembly GCF_902148855.1). NCBI lineage: Eukaryota > Metazoa > Chordata > Actinopteri > Kurtiformes > Apogonidae > Sphaeramia > Sphaeramia orbicularis. The sequence continues at coordinate 46,007,523 of NC_043966.1, forward strand.
GAAGAGGATAGAAACAGTTCAAAAGTACACCATATTTACAAATAGACACCTCATGTGATTACAAGTTTGTGTGTAGTACAAAATTATCCCTAGGGGCTATGTTAAAGCATCGTAGGGCCCATGAACTACACAATTACTGTGGCAGCCATTTTGGCCAGTGGCACCCACTGAAGAGGGAGGACTGAATTTGACAAGGCTGCGCACTTTCTACACACTACTGTCAAATGTGGAGGAGTAGCGTATTTGTGTTGTACCTCGTAGTTTTCCTCTATGAAGGGAAACTGTCTTGGCTGCAAGAACTGTGTTTTAGGAATATCCAGGCCATCTTCACCATACAGGAACTGGACCACAGATCCGTCACTGTCCCTTACTGTCATATCGTACTGCACTACCAAACCTTCCAGATGCTTTATAACACATCTGCAGAACACAGTAAAAGGGGCAAAGACAATTTATATTAAACAAGGTAAGTTTCAGTAAAATACCCTGTTTCAGCATTTCAGGCTATTTTAGGAATGTAAATTTGTAAGATTATTATGAAGCATGAATGATTCAGTCTAGGGTGAAAGAGTAGGTCTTAATCTTTGCTTATGTTCACTTCTCCTTTTGGACTGAATAGATTTTGTGGACTGTGAGGGTGGGGAAGGCTCTAAAACCCCTATACAGATATAGGAACTGATCTGACATTATCTTAGTTCTGAAATATATTTGACAGAAACCTGAACAATAGGTTTCTGAGTCAAGAGTAAAATAATGTAACACAGTATACTGAGTTGGTACGGAGATGTAAAAATAACGTATTAACAATCCCATGTGCTTCTTCCATTAAATGATTACACCCATAGTCTTCTACTGTGTTAAAAGGTGCGTTTCCACCTCAAGAACTTCGGGGTACAAGGGGATTTACTAGAACATCCCCTCACTTATCTCTCTCGGCTATTGCATCTCCACTGCAGAGTAGGGCCCATCACCGGTGTTATCAGTTGCCGTAGAATGCAAACAGTGCCTGCACTTCTGTGTCAATCCACTTATCACACATTATGATTACAATTGTAATGGCCCTGGCCATTGGTGCATGAAAAACTACCCCAAACTTCCCACAGCAGAAACACGCCTTTAGAGTAAAGTGCCTAGTACCTCTGCAGGTATCCTGATCTAGAGGTTTTAACAGCAGTGTCGACCAGCCCTTCTCTGCCAGCCATACAGTGGAAGAAAAACTCCTGTAAACAACAAAGTGACGACATTATCATCTCCCCTCAACTCAAAAGATTGAGAGAATTTTTATGCAGTTCTTCTGAGCCCATACCAACACACACAGAGCTCTACACATGTACCTGTGGTTTGATGCCTGTAAGGAACCTTCCAGAAACAAAGCCCCCAGCTCCAGGCGCAGGGTCATATGGCTGAAAGCATGGCAACGATTTCCCAGAAGGCATCAGTGGTGGTCTGCGGCCCTCCAGCTCAATCTGACCTAGTAGACAGGAGATCTGAAAGGCAGAAACATGACGTGGTGTTAACATCCAACAAGCTGAAGCTGGTCAGACCTTCTGCAGCGCTGGGTACTGGAGAGGGATGGATACCTGCATGGTGTTCACAGTAGACCCTTTCGCTCCTGACTGGACCATCAGCTGGAGATTGTTGTCAGGGAAAGAGGTGTGGAGTCCGACTGGCATACACACCTATGAATACAAGACACTTTTCATCAAAATGTAGATTAAATGTAGGTAACAACAGAAAGTAACAGGTTCAAATTCAGCTGTTGGTTCTTCTGCATTTACAGTTTAACACTACATGTGCAATCACAAGAAACAGGATACTGTTCCTCTTAACTCTTGTTACTTCTTCTTGAACTTCCACAGTGTATCATGGTGTTATCATTAGTGTCTCAAGTTAATAGCTTCCTCAAATGGATAAATACAAATTTATGGAATCATTGATAGGCTACCTCCCCCACACACACACACACACACACACACACAGTGAACAACCATCACCCCGAGTCTAAAAAACAGTGCAATACTTACCCTACCTCAGTGCAATACTGAAAACCCCTGCACCTTTTTCTTAATCTTACCTGTATATATGTTATATTGCCTGTATAAATCCTAATGTGTTGTACATATTTCCCATCTGTAGTATACAGTTAGGATTTTGTAAATTTTAGTAGTTTTTACAGAACTTCAGTAGTATATGTGTATTTAATATTTTGTACCTTCCGTCCATTGCTTACATTTTTCAGTGTTTGTGTGATATTTTGTGAGATTTTCTTTCATACAGTGCTTTTTTGGACTAATTGTTTTTGCCGCTAAACAGAATGAAGTTGCTAAACAAATTTTCATTGTTCCTGTGATATTGCCAATGAAGATCTATTCTAATCTATTCTATTCGATTCGACTGACATAACCACTCACCTGCTTGACAATATTTGTACATTTTTCATAACGTAAAATATCACTAACTTAATGATCTGTGCAGTTGATTTGGCAAAGCGCCTGTCTAAAACCAAACTTACTGCAGCTGAATTTAATGAGAACATATAAGTCTGTTGGCACAATTTTATATGTGTCAAAAGATAACTTTTCTTATGACATGGCACTATATAAATAAACTTTGACAGATTGATTAAATTTTATTGATAGTGGCAGAAACACAGGATACACAAGCACCCGCCGGCTACAGTGAACCAACCAAGCCCTTTAGTGCTGAATGATTTTAAAGAACAGATTTTTAAGACTACACTCACTAACCAAGCAACAATTATGCAAACAATTTTAATTCTAAAAAATACAGGAAAAAAACACACCCTCTATGTGTTCACCACAGACATGTTTTCACATTGGAACAATTCCATGTTGGTGACACAGGTACCTTGTTAATGTCGTTGTTCACTTGGTTAGCCACTTCTTTGAACTTGTGGTCGGCCATGCTGAAGTCCCTCTGGTCTGGGTTGAGGTGAGCGTCCTGCCAGCGGCCCTGAGCCTCAGTTTTCTCCACGTTGGAGGGCAAGTTGAAAGCAGCTTGGAGGGCCTGAGGAGGATGGGGAAAAAATGCACAAAATAAATAAGAAATGGCAAACTTGGCTGCCCCATCATTAAGGAAGTGCTACAACTGTTTCGGAGTTGCAGGGTTGTAGCTGTCTTTATTTTCAGACCATAATTGTAAAGGTTTGTGTGTAGTACATATTTATCCTCAGAGACCACATTAAAGCACAGTGAGGCCCATGAACTACACCTTCACTGTAGCAGCCATTTTGGCCAGTGGCGCCCACGGAAGAGAGAGCACTGAATTTGACAAGGCTGCGGTTTCTAAAACAGACACTGGACAGAAGGTTAGCCCTCACATTGGATACAAATAGAGTTTTATTGATTTCTGAAGGTGCTCCAAAGGATGCTGAACTCCTGGAGGGAACCATCAGCTCATTTCAACAGGATGAGTGGGTAATAAACATACTTTGGTGCCGATTTGTAGGGATTCTTTGATGAGCTTTTTCCTTTGCTTGTTAGCACCTGGTTTCACCAGAATGTCCTCCACACCTATACATCCAAAAAAAAAACACCACTCAACTTTGATGCTTACATACTTCTGTCAAATGCCTACACATTACCAGGAATGTATTTTATCTCATCATTGCCATCCTGATGACATTTACCCAGAGTGAAGCCTCTGTACAGCTGCAGGTAGGCAGTGAAGAGTCGGGCCAGACAGCTGAGCAGTTTGCCACTTGTTTCTCCTCCATACAGCTCGTAGCAGCAGTGTACTAGACCATAGGCAGAGGAGCCATAGTGAGCTTTGTCCAAAACACCCACCAGAAGCTCACCATGACGAATCACCACCTGGAAAAGACATGAAATGATACTAGAATTAGCAAATTGTGGTTGTATGCATCCACCAACCTGTCAACTTGGATTTCACATCCATGTCTGTCCAGACTCATATGTAGTGAAGACTTTGAAGGAGTTTAATAAAGGGTGAAAACTGTATTTTAGGTCACAATCTACTTTGACCACATGTTGCTTAACTCACGCTTGAGTCCAATTGAACATTAATGCTAGATTTGAAGAAATTCTGTCACAGCATTCCTGGGATATTGCAATAGAACGGAGACCAACAACCCAAAAAAGATAAAACTCCCCAGCCACAGGTGTCACTGATGTGGAGGTGTATGAATGACAGCCTAACCTAAATTTGTTGGAGTAAGTCAGTTTAGCAGCTGTTAGTGTGTCTGTGTGCATACCTGTGAGTCACACATGCTCTCTGGTTTGTATCCAGGATAATGTCGTTGTGGGACTTGGATCCATGCCTTACCAGGGATTTTGGACTTGCCCATCAGGTTAAGAGGCACAGCTTTCTGTGGTATTACATTGAGCAGGAGAGTAGACACCACCTGCAGGACACAACCCAAAATACAAGATATATTTACATGGCCCTGTTCAAACTAAGGACATCTGAACACAATGCCCTTCACTGTCATTAACCACACTTCACTAAATCAGATTCCTAATTACTAATAGAAATCACTGTTCACAAATGCTCTTCACCTGCTTTCCTGTCCACAGGGGCTGTGGTTTGAGTATGGCGGGGGGTAAAAGCTTAACTCTGCCAATTTTGTCAGTCAGTCCTCTGTACACCAACTCAGTGTACTGGTCTCTGGTGAAGAAACAGCTTCTTATAGTCATCCTCGTACCTGACACCATATGGTCCTGGATCAGACCTGCCAACGGTTTGCCATCCTAAAGAGAAATTAGGAGAAAAAAAGGGTTCACCTGCTTGTATGAGTATGCATAAAGACATTTTGTAAGAACTTCAAATACAGAAAAGTGGATCTTCAGAAATGAGCAGTGATCATTTGAAGCACTTTTATGTACTTCAGCTGATTTTTTACCAGTCGACATCAAAACGCTGGAGTATATTGGTTCATTGAAATGACCACCTCAGCTAAACAAACTGATCTGATTAGCTGAACAGAAGATGTTGAAGATGCTATCTGAAAACTCATGAACCAGGCAGTACGATAAATATCAGCAGTAGTATCCAATTTTTTTGTCGAGGCTAATGAGTCTGCCAGTATGTGTCACATACCTTTGGGACAAGGTACTGCTGATCAGTGCTGACCAACATGTAGGCCTCTGCTCTGCCCAGCTCACTCTGTGGAAAATGAGCGTTCATCTCGTCTCCATCAAAATCAGCATTGTATGCCTTGCAGTTTGCGTAGTGGAGCCTTAACACCTGTCACATTAAATCACAAGCATTAGGATGCAACTGGATCATGCAGCAGCGAAAGATGGAGACAGATTTAGTAAGAGCAAATGTCTATGGCATTTTCAAAGAATTTCTGACTGAGGACAGCTTACAGTTTGTTTTAGCATCTGCTCATTGAACAATTAAGACTCAGACAGCCCACTGATCACATGCTGACCATGATAGACCTTAGAAATCCCATTTTAGGAGTTTAACCCTTCAGAGATGAAGTGACTTGCTTTTGGAGAGAAAAAGAAAAAGGAAAAAATGCACATTTTAACTCTGATGAACAGAGCAGAAGTAGAACAGCCTGTTGAGCAATGACTTTGTCTCATCAGTCCACACTACCTGCTGCAGTTCCAGGTAAAGGTTCATTATGTCAACTTTTGTTTGCCATAAAGTATTTCCAGTTCCATTAATGAGCATCCACTCTGTTTTCAAAAGGGTGTTTTTCAAATTTGGCTGTTTTGTAAATATTTGTAAACAGAAAACTATAAAATGCACATTAAATGTATTGATGGAAACACATCTAATATAACCCCATTAAAGGCTTTTAATGTTAGTATTTATGCTAGTGTTTGAAAGTAACATACAACAGCAAAACCCAAAAATGTCAGGATGTTGTGAAAAATGTAAATAAAAACAGAACGTAATAGTTTGGAATCTCACAAGCCCATAACATATTCACAATAAACTTATTCATATAGAAAACATAACAACTGTTTAGACTAGGAAAATGTACCATTTCATAAAAATAATAATAATCCTTTTGAATTTGATGGAAGCAGCAGGTCTCCAAAAATTTGGGGCGGCAAAAACAAAAGGCTGGAAAAGTAAGTGAGACTAAAAGGCCTGCATCTCTAACGGTAATGGGGGTCATTAGTGCCTAAGGAATGTGCAGGTTGCACATCTGGAAAGGCATCATCAATACTGAAAAGTATATATGGGTTTTAGAGCAACATGTGTTCCAATCCAGATGACATCTCATTCACCAAGGGCCTTGCATGTTTCTGCAAGACAATACTAAACCACATAATGCATCGATAACAACAGTATGACTTCACTTGACAACACTCATCACACCAACAAAAACAAAAATACAATAAAGAAAACCCAGGACTGTTGAGTGACTAGAATCCCATTTCAGAAGAGAATGCGACAACATTCCTCTACCAAAACTCCAGCAGCTGGTTTCCCTAGTTCCAGATGTTTACCAACTGTTAAGAGGGGATGCTACACAGTTGTAAACATGACCCTGCCTCAACATGTTGCTGCCATCAAATTCAAACTAATATTAGTTTTTTCTTAAAATGGTATATTTTCCCAGTTTTATACATTTGTTATGTCATCTATGTTCTGTTGTGAATAAAATAAATAAATAAATCATTACATTCTGTTTTTATTAACATTACACACACTGTCACAGTGAACTTTTTCAGATACAGAGTTGTACGTGTCTACACTTCACTTGCAGTAACTCAAATAAGTCCATATATCTTCATCCACTTATTCAGGCCCAAGTCACAGTAGAAGCCACAGACTGGTCTTGTAGTTATGCATGACTAATTCAAGCCCATGCAATAGTATTTTTCCCAGCCAGGGAGGCTCCATAAAGATCCAAAAACCAAGGCTCTTCTCTGCCATGAGTTAAACCAAACAAACCTTCTCTCCAGGTAAGATGCGGGCACAGTGGGCTTGTATGGAGGGTCTGTGCAGAGTCGGCTGTCTGTTCAGTAACAAAACGTCCCCATTCTTTATGTGCCGATTCACCTGAAAAGACAGAAAGATGACTGACAATGGAAGGACTGAGCCAAGTTCAATGAATACCACAGAGCTACAATCAGCAGCATCTATCAGCTAAAATGAATGGAAGGGGAATATGCCATACTATCTTCATGGGCATCTTATGAGGACCAGGACACGGTGTCAGGAGTTGCTTTGCGACCGCTTCTCTCTGTGCGAGGTTGTCAGCCGATAGGAAGGTCCTCCTGCCGTCCTCATTGATCACCATGGATGCCCCGGGGTGTACGTTGGGTCCGTTCAGGACGGCCTGACGGAGCTCTTTGACATTCCATGGAGTGACAGGCTGAGGGTAGGTGAGCTTGGTGGCAAAAACCTGCACAAAAACACAGACTTCAGTTTCTATCATTTAACATGAGTTTTCATACAAAATGACACAAATAATTATGCTGCAGGTGTCGAGAGTGTGAAATCTAATTTCATAGTTAACATGTACCTGTAACTAACTTGGAACAAACTGTATTAAGATTTCAGTCTTTAGTGATAAGGTTCAGCACAGATCTGCTTCATTGATAAGCTGTCAACAAATACTATACTGATCCATTCAAGTGATTTCTTTATGACAAAAAAATGATGAACTCCCTGACTGCAGCCTGTTAAATGAGATTATTTCTGGTTTTCTTAGTCCTCTGTGACAGCAAACTGAATCTTTTGGGTTGCAAACCAAACAAGACCACAGTCCACTGAAAACACTTTTTCAGACTCTGACATTATGAAGACCAAACAATTAGACTACGAAAATAATCAACAATGAAAATGATGGTTAATTACAGCCCTGGACTACTGTGAAAGATAATACAATCTGCGCACAGAATCTATGGAGGCCACTAAAAAACACTAAAAGCATAAAAGGACAGTGTTTGTTATCCATTCTGGGTTGATGCTCAACATATGAGAGGGTAATTCATCTTAAAGCTGGACACCACCTGCCATAAACTGTGAAGACTATATCAAGTAACAGTAGTCTGTCTACGCAGTCTCTGGACACAAACTATTACACTGATAGATATGAACCACTTATTATAATATAACAGATGCACAATTATTATAATTTTCATGTGATTTTATAGTAAAGACAACAAAATTATAAACATTATCTTCCATTCCAGTAAATAAATCTTCCTGTACCTTACTCTCCAAGTCTTTATATCATTATTTCTATCACCTTTTACTTGAATCTGTTGTCGTTTTAATTGACTGTCTTGTTTAATATCTTAATGACTCAAAACTATGATAATATTGAATGAACTGTTTAATGGATACTTTATTTAGCTAAGGATCCTGGTTACTAGATGTGAGGCAAACTGAGATGTACCATGGGTATTCCTATTTCATTGGTTCCTATGTACATGTCTGGACAGATGACCGATCGTGCAGCGTAGTCCACTCGTTTACCCATCATGTGTTTCCTGAACAATCCATCTTTTTTTTCCAGGATCTGAAAACCAGAGAGACAAAAGGTAACAGCAGCTCATCCATTGGTAAAGCTTAGTCCTCATTAACTGGACAGTAGAACTCTATAATTCATATGTGACCCATGAGTCTGACTGTGCTTCAGATATTTGTTCTGTTGACCTTCACTCTAATGATGTGCTTTCCTATTACCGTGCTGTTATGTGTAAACAGTGGGCTTTGTGATACCTGTTTGATTCCTGGGTATTTCTCCGTCATCATTTTGTCCATGTCACTGTCAAAGACGATGTTAACATGGCTCTGGAGGCGGATCCAGATGTTATAGAGCTTATCTGTTAATGAATTCCCGGGGATCCCAGATAGAAAGGACTGGTCTGTCTGTTCTGAAGCCTAAAGGAGAACAACAACACAGTGCAGGATGCCAAATTCACCACTGTGCGACTGTTTGAACCAGTGAAATGACATGGGGTCTGTTGAGTTTACCTCTTCCTCCTGAACACTCTTTTCCCCCGCTATGAGAGCCAGGAGTTTCCTGATGATTCCACAGTCCTTCATGACTGCCTGCATGTTGACTGTCTGACCATTCGTGAACATCTGGTCACCCAGTCGGTTAATGGGACGATACCTGGTGGACAAAAAGATACAAGCTAGAGCCAAGCTTTGGCCAAAATTTTGCGGACTATGTTTGACACTGTACCTGCAGGGTGGGACCACTAGCAGCTCCAAGAAGAAGAGCTCAGGGTAGAACCCTTTGTCTCCTTCTTTAGACACTGAACTCTCCTCCATTCCAGAGAATAGATGCTTCAGGAAGTAACCTAAAAGAGCAAAAAGGCAGAAAAGATATAATTACAAACAATATGCTGGGTATCACTTTAAGGCTTCAAAACTGGCTACAAAACTGTGTTTAACATTTTTTTTTTTACATTGTAATACCTTCTTTCTCCCACAATTTGTTGACATGTTCTCGGGCTGTACTAGCAGTCAGATAGACTTTCCCAGTCATCGTATCTTCTACAAGGAGACAAAAAGTGGTAGAAGTAAGTCACTGTGAACATAGCAAATGTCTTTACTATGTATGTAGACATAGCTGGCTCAAAATAATGTAATGGGTGTCATGATGACACCAATTCTACATGAATTAAGACACTAACAAGCTCACTCTCTGATCTCTTTGTTTTCATCACAATTACTGTTAACACACAGCAACTGAAAAACAAATAGAATTTTATTATTTACCAGTAGTGACACCAGGGGTCTGTACTACAGAAGGCATTGTCACAATCAGCTTACTGTTGTGTTCACGGCGCAAAGTAAACCGTCCACTCCTTTAAACAGACAACATTAAAATCAAGTTAGGATGAGAAAATGAACAAGAGAACAACAAAGTCAGTATGTCTTAATCATTATTTACATATACACAGTGGGACATCTCCAGTTTTAATATAGGCCCCACTGCATTTCTGGGTCTCATTCTGACAACATTCACTGTATCAGGATGCTTGCTCTTTATCCAAATCAAAATTGCCAACTGTTTCAAAACTGCAATTTTTTTCCCCAAAAACCTTGACCTGATGAACTTTTATACTTGCACACCTACTTTTTGGTTGAGACTGTACCTGTTGTATGTTGTAAGAAAGTTCATTTTAATAAGCAAATGAATGAATGTATAATTTGCAGTAAATTATGTTTTACTGACAGAAATGTTTTCAAAACATATGAAAATCACAAAAGTGTATGGATATCACACAAACAAGTTTCACTAGAATCATTCCAGTACCGATTGGTTAGTGAAATCATATCAAGTTTTTATATGCTTTCTTCATATATTTCTTATCTTACAAGATTATGTGCCTTTGAGCAGACTCTAAAATTCGACTATGAAAGAAACTTTTTTCCATACTTTATTCAGACTTTCACACAAAATTCCAGACATTTCAAGGTCTGGAAAACAGCATTTTAAAAATTCAAGACCTGCACAGGCACCCTAGGTATTATCACTTCTGTCACTTTACCTGCAGTGAGGGCATTTTCTACTTTTCATTTGGATTTTCCAGAAGTCATTTATCAGGCTATTCTTCTTTTCCACTAGATGTTTAATCTGAGAATGAAAAACAGACACAGTTAGACACGAGTGTCTTACACAGAGACGTACTGGTATGCTTTAAATTATAAAATCAGGTGAATTTATGCCTTTACTGACCGGTCTGCGGTTCTCTGCACTTTCAGCATTGACACCAACTACTGAGTCACTGAACTCCTTCAGCACCTGCTCGATCTCATCTCCAGTAGCTTTAGGATGCACCTCCAGGTACTAACACACACAATGTCAACGTGAAAATGTATACATCAACGAATCAAAAGCAAAAGAGGTGTCTACAGCTACTGTATGTAGCACAATTAAAATAAGTATAACTCAGTCCAGTCATCCACATGTCAGGTTACTTTGTTCTGTTTGCTGATTAATCTTAATGTTTAATTTCCTCAGAAACTCACCTGGTTGAGAATTTGGTCTATTTGATAGACCTCCTGCATGGCACCATGATCCAGTAACTTCAGCTGGTTAATCAGCAGGTGAATAGCAGCTCGGGGACACGTTAATAAGTGACACACCAGACATGAACCTCGAATCATCAGGAACAGTTTCTGATGGAGGGAAGAAAATAACACAGGAATTCAGTTCTCTCTGGTGAGAAAAAGTGTTAAACTGAGCTGTGCTGTGAGGTGCTTACATCAAAGAACAGCGGGTTGTAAACAGGCAGAGGTAGGTCCACATGCCCCAGGTGTCCTGGACAGTTGTTGAAGTTCTGACAGCAAGTTGAACACACCTGACAAAGCAGTACGGCAATGAGGCAAAGAATAAGTAGTGTAGGATAAATTACAGCTCTATCATTACTGTGAAACACAACAAGGAGTTATATGTTGTGACAGAAGTGAACACATACCTCTTTGTTGTCTGATGGCCCCAGAGCCAAGTCATACAGACTGTTTGGGGCCACATTTCCAACGGCATCAAGGAATCTGAAATTTGTGATCGTCTTCACGCTCAGCTTTCTGGACAAGAGACAAATGGAATGTGTCCCCTTATTATTATTGATTTACATTTGGCATTACTTGCAGAGGATATCAGTTTATAGACATCTATGTTTTCATATTTATTCAGGCCAGGTGTTTGAACCCGTTGATTTGCACAACTCACTCTAGCAGATAATGCACTAACTTGATGTAATGACTTTGCCTGCTGCATGGTGGGTCTGAAGTAGGAATATGAAAACAGCTGGGCATTTTCTATTCGTCATCCTGAGTAATATTAGCACTGTTCTGTAAGGACTCCCGAGAAACACAATTTAATTGGAACCAAATACAATTCGGCTAACTTCTTATTTGCTGTAATTCTTAAATATTGTGGCTAACAGTGCGGTCCTGTTGCCTATTGTATCAGCTATACATTATAAAATTTACATGGACAGTTGCTGCAAAAAAACCAAAACAACAAATATATGAATTACTTATTCAAAACGCAAACACAGCAGTACTGCGTAATTCCTAAGATGAAAACTAAAAATACAAGAGATCATGTCCAGGCATGTCATTTTGAACTCGTGGTTGTTACAGCCAGTAGTTGAGTTAGCAAGTTATCTCTTACCTTATTTCTTCGGCAGAGTACAGGCCAAACGACATGCCCTCCAACCGCCGCCATGGCACTTCTTTTCCAATTAACATTGTAGAGAAATATTATAACTATGCTTGTTTACTATCGTGAATTCATCACTGGAGCATAACACACGCGACACGAAGTTCCTTCTTCTGCGAGACACGTGGGACTTTTCGACTACACTTCAGTACAGAGGGGAGGCACACATACACTTTTGTCAGCCTATTTTGTCCATTTAAAACGTAACTTTCAAAACTAATTCTGCAATGAAAAATATTGTTTTCGACCCAGGAACTGATGTATGCAATATAACACACCAACCATTTCCAATCATTATATTTTTCACCTCGTTTCTCACATGGTTTCTTCCTCCCATAATCCTTCAGTTAGAAACAAGATGGCGGCGCCCGGGACACACGTAGGGCATTACGTACAGAGAAATGGACGTTTTCTGTTAAATAACTTGCAAAAACTGTGTGGTCACAGGTAAGAATAGTTACGAGGCAACGTTTCAAGTCTAAATATTATACTGTCGAACTTACAGTTATTTAATTTCTGGGTGTTCATGAAATTAAGAGCTGCAGTTAGCATCATCTTAGAGGAGGTCACATCTTAATGAGGCTAAATATGCTTATGTGTCTCTTAGAAGCGATTGCAAAATGTTGTGTATTTATTATTAAGAGTGATAGGCATGTAAGTGGCTGGGTAAAAGTTGCACGGATACTGTCTGTCGACAACTGCTGTTTGTGGCCCACTTTCATTGCATCCATAGTGTGATGGGAGAAATGTAGTGACGTGAGGTGACACAGCTCAGACATGTTTTCTTTACTGTTTCAGGAGTTTTCACCGGACCTCTGCTCTCCAACAACAAGCTGCTGAAGCTAACGAAGGTAAATACTTGCCATGTTATGATATTAAAGAAAACTTACTCAAGTGAATATGATCAGAAAGAAACTTGTAAGTTTATGTTACAAACCCCTTTTTATAGTGTAGAGCTCATTTGTATCTAAGGGATAATTGTCAGTCTTGCATCCTATTTTATGAATAAATTCAGCATAAAAGTTACAATTGTGCAACTATGACTGAAAAAGGAGTACAGAAGACAAGGATGTAAAACAGGTAATAGGCTTTAATGAATTCAAGACCTGACATGAACAAAATAACAGTATTAATACTAATAAATATAACAAACAAAATAGATGATAAATTAATTGACTTTTGTTAGACTTTTTGCATTAGTGTTAGAAATTTTTCAACGCAGTGCATGAAGGACCATGATGGAGCTCTCTGTATTGACCCTTTGTGGTTTGAGCCTATTTTGGCTGTTACTGAATAATTTTGCAGTTATATACCACATATAAATGTCTACCTTCTCCATATTAGGTATTTTTTTATCAGCACAAATTCACCTGTGTGATCTGAAATTTACTTTTTCCACTTTAACCTTCTGTATTAACATGCACACGCACCTGATCATGCCAGCATGATCATAGCTGATCAGCATGACCCTGGAGGTTTGAAGTTGGGTTTTGACATCAAACTCAGTCCTGTTTGTCATTTGTGTTGCAGAATCTGCACAGAGCATTGTCATCCCCAGGAAGAAAACATGGTATGTGTGCCATAACAGAGCTGGTAGCTGAGTGGTGACATGGTTTGAAAAGCTGCCTCTAATCTAAAGTAAGTCAGTATGTATGGAAATGTTAAGGAACTTGCGTCACTCCTTTGTTCAACAGGAGCAAGGAGGCAGTCCTGGAGGCTCTGTCTTCCACAGTGGGCAGGGTGAGTGTTGTCATTCAGTATGGGTATGAATCTGTTTAACAGTATATGTATTTGTCAGTATCTAAACATGATCTCTTATCCCCTCTAGGACCCCACAGCATATCGGTACCAGTTCCAGGATGACCCTTTCCTCTCACCCAGGACATCCTCTGAGTTTGTATGCCAAAATCAAACTCACAGTTTAAAATGTGGTGTTGAAGTTTTGCTAATTTTTTTTCATCCTCTTTCTCTTTTTGTAGACACTGTTCTCTCTATCTCAAGAGTCTGGCCGATCTGCGGCGAAATTCTTTATTAACAACAATCCCAAGCTCTTCACCAAAGACTTTGCTGAACCGCACATACCAGTAAGACTGACACACACATACACACACACAGATGCTGTTTCTATTGTTTGAAATCAGAATAGATATTAAGAGTACCAGCTGTAGGTTTTAAAAGCTTTGAAAATGCTAAATAGTTTTTCAGATTGTGTTCCACAATGAAGGGCAGTATGTGGTAATGACTTTCTTTGTTGTGTATCTGTAGTGCCTGATGCCAGAGACTGTGTCACTGCTTCTGGAGGAGGTGAGTGAGGAGGCCCTGAAGGAAAGAATTCATCTGAGGAGAGTTACAGCTGCCGTGGATATGTACGATCAGCTTCTTCAAGCGGGTGAGAAAATGCACACACACAGTGACAAAAGTTCCCGCAATTTTTACTCCCAATAGAAGTACTCATACCTGTGTTTAAATAAAAGACTGATAATTAGGGCTGTGTATCAGCAAGAATCTGGCGATATGATACAAATCACAATACTAGGATCACGATTCAATATATCACGATATATCATGATATATCATGATACTGTTAAAAAGGTAATTTTATGTTTGTTTCTTCTTTTTTTTTTTTAAAATGATTATTTCCTGGAAGGATTGAATTACACCAGAAATATGTACAAATACTAAACACATTTTTATTTCAGAACAGGATCTAATGCTATATCACAAAATTTTTTTCTAATTCTCCTAGTTTCCAAAGGAACTACCATCTGCCTCTCAGACAGTAAAAAGTGTTTTTAGGATGCATAAAATAACCATTATTTAATAAGACAGTGTTAAATATTAATAAATAACATATAAACAATAAAGAAAACCTAAAAACAAAATGAACCTCCGCCATATCTGCATTTGAATAAATACTTTAACTCTTTAAGTGCCAGACAGTTAAGGGGCTAATAAGCCTTAAAAGTGCCACAGAATTTGGCCGTTTTTCAGTATTTCGCGTCTTTTTTATAATATTTGAAGAATCCTGCAGGAAACCGCTCGGTAACATCCGACCGATTGCTAATTAGATTCAAAACGCACCGGACGCAGCCGATTCATTATTGATCGTAATTTGCATAATTAATAATAATAATAATAATAATAATAATAATCTTTATTTATATAGCACTTTTCATACATTAAAAACTGTAGCACAAAGTGCTTTACATATCAGTTTAAAAATCAGTACCCGCCCCCCACCCACTCACCCGCACACACACACACACACACACACACACACACACACACACACACACATATACATGCAAACCCACAAGCTCACACATACTTAAGAAGACTGACTGAGCACGGGTAGACCAGAACAAAAATGTGCAAGTAAAAGTAAAACATCAATTTAGGAGGCGCTGTCTCAGGGAGCCATCCGCACCAGGAGGCAGCCGCCGACCCCGGCGACCAAGCACCAGCAACACAGCCCCGCATCCCAACTAGTGGGAGAGGGCCAACTGGGACCCCCACCCACCAGAAAGGAGCGGACCCCAGTGAGAGAAGGCGCCACAGCCCCCGGAGTCCACAGCCGCCCCCCGGCATGGAGGGCTCCCTCTGATGAAACACCGGAGAATAAGAAACATTAAAAAGATATAAAAATATTATTCGGTCGCGTGACCTCAAATTCCCGTCTGCTTGGTCTCAAAAGGGGGACACAGAAAGAACGTCATCGAAATGTGAGAAAGAAATGGGGGTGGATGGTTTGTTTGTACACAAATGTGGCGTGTTCTCCAAAGCCGATCTGATCGGCCCGTGGCACTTTACAGGTTGTTTTCGTAAAGCCGATTTAATCGGCCCATGGCACTGAAAGTGTTAAAATATCGATACAGTACTTTTTAATATCGATACAGTATTGTGAAATGAAATATCGCGATATATTGCAGAACCGATATTTTCTAACACCCCTACTGATAATGTGTTAGTGTTCCATCACTTTACATTGAAACCAGTCTTGACTTTTAGAAGATGTGCATTCATGCAAAATAAAAATTATTGATTCTCTTCCTCAAGCCTATTAAACCTTAAATAACAAGTGTGTAAGCGGCAGGAAGTACAGATACTTGTCATAGAGTAAAAGTAAACTTGTCAGAAAATGAATGCCTGAGTAAAGCACAGGAACCTGAAAAATAAATCAACAAAAGTATTTGGGCATTGTCTCTAAAATATTGAAATCACACATGGAACCATGTCTTTTCACTTTCCTCAGGTACAGCCGTCTCCATGGAAACGACTCATGACCTGCTGGACCTGATTGCTCTCTACTGTGACAGAAACCCTGCTGAGGACGGGGGGCCACAGACAGAAAGTTCTGTGAGTGATGGGATTGAATGACAGCATCCACTTGACTTGCAGTATGTGTGTAGATGTGTTTGTAAACTGTACTCGTGTGTCATTAGGAGGAGTCAGGGGAGGAGGCGAAGAAAAAGAAAGGGAGGTTTCGTCAAGCGTCATACTTTCTAAATGCCACATGGAAGGAAAACAATAATGCAGAGAGGATCTTTAACCTGCTGTCAGAGAAAGACACACGGTGTTATGCTGCTCTGATCAGAGGCATGGTCAGGGTAAGAGCAGCTTTGATACTGATAATAATAATGAGAGAGCCTCAGAAGAACAGATCACTGACAGTCAGCTGAATTCTTGCATTCTCCTTTGTTTGTCCCCAGCATGGAGCATATGCAAGGGCCTTCAGCTTATACACAGACATGCTAAACAACAGAATCACTGGTGAGTTAAACCATAAACAAGGCAGTATTTTAAAAGCATAAGGAGTGGCTTTAAGGAATGACCCTGGAAAGCACACTTTGCTTAATGTAACATATGTTTATGGGTTTACACGGAACTATTGTTTTCGTCACATTTCATTTTCATGTTGCTGTAAAGGTTAACATTCAGGGACTGGAGTTCATTAGTTTTAAATTGGCCTCTTTGTGACCTGACCACTAGATAGCACCAAAGAAATAGTTTTCATCTTCAACAATAGTCCACAATTTCCTTTTTAAGCAGTTAACACTAAAAACTCCCAGATTATGCTGTGAATTCTTACTACAATTAAATATGATATATAGCTGTTTGGTTAAAAGTCTGTTCTAAATTCACTCACTTTGTAAGTAACAGTGAAATTCAATTTTTACTTTGTTACACTCTAATGACACATTAAAGAAAAAGAAACAAGGCACGCTATGTTGTAGATAGGGCTGCACAATTTTGGCAAAAAAAAAAAAAGCCGATTTTTTTCCTCTAAAAACTCGATTTTCGATTTTGATTTCGATTTTTGGGTAAAACTACAAAAGACAACAGAAGTCAGCATGTCGTTTTCGTGAGCAGCCCACAATGCAAGGCACTGCTCTGACCTTAAATCTGTGATGGTATCACGTGATGAACCCACAGAAGTTTATTTTTTCTCAATTAAATCTTTATTGAATTAAGTAGAGTATACAAACAATGTATACAACAAGAAAATAACATAAGTTTGCCAGGGGGAATACACTATAATACAATGTCCAAATCAGAGCAAATACTGATTGTTTTTACATCTTTTTTTATATCTGCCTTTTTGTTTTCAGATTTATTTAACACCTTTAAATAAAGTTCAACATCTTTCAAAAAATAAATAATATTTGGTTTTGTGTTCCAGAACTTACATTTGTGAATGAAAAATTTAGCAAGTAAGAGGACTTATTTATTTATTTATTTTTTTCTGGGTATCTGGGCCCACAGAAGTGATACCAGTGTAAGTCAGTGACAGGCATCAGTCATGCGTGCGTGGACCACGTTAATATGAGTGATCCACATGCGGTTCTATTTAAACTGGGGGATCTGTGCGTGGAATAGACTGACCCAGGACACGCTGGAGGGATTCTATCCTGGAGCTGGTGGATGTGTGTGGGCACAGGGCTGTCTGAGCTCCTCTGCTGAGGCTGATGACCCCGAGACCCGGACCCGGATCGGAAGAAGACAGTACGGTACGGATCCGGGACAACGGAAGATGAGTGATCCGCGTGCAGTTATATTTCAGTTGTGGGATCCGTGCGTGAAGCCACGGCTTACATTGCTATAAGTACTGTGGGCTCATGAACACATTTAAAGTCCGGTCATTACACGGACTTCTGTGACAGACCGCTGTCACTGATAGGAGGAGGAGCCTACGGGAGCCCGCAAGCGCGCGGCCTGCAGGCACGAGAGAGATGAAATCGATTTTACGATTTCCCTTTTTTAAAAATCGTCCTAATTAAAAAATCCGATTTCGATTTAAAATCGATTAATCGTGCAGCCCTAGTTGTAGATAGACTTTTTTTTTTTTTTTTTTATAAATCCAAGGAAAGAATGCAAATGAGTAGCTTTTTATTGTTTAAAGTGAGGTAGCAAAAAATGTTTCAGTGTTTGTGTTTGAGCCAATGATTGACTTCTCTCAAACTGTAATAAACTTTAAAAAAAAACAAAAAACAAAAAAACAAAGCAAAGATAAAAAGCAGAAGATTATTTTTTTACATTGTCCCTGGGGAAAAAAAAAACATAAAAGTGCATCACAACCACTTTTGGCATCAGTCACTGATCGTAGTAATCATAATAATACCACTTATAATTTATATGTAAAATGTTTCATCTTTGGGGCTTTTGTCATTTAAAAAAAAAACAGATTAAATTCAGAACATTTGGTTGTTATGGTGGTGAATGAAGTTGGTTAAGATTTAACTAAAAAAAAATGGAAAGTGGAAAATAGTTTAACATACATATACATTTATATATACATTTAAAGGTATCTGTTTGACCTTGACATTTTTGAAGGTTTTGAATGTGTGACTCAAGGGATAAAGAACAATGTAAAATCGTTTTTAAATTGTACAGTTAAAATAATTAAGTAAAATTAAATTAAAAGAAATTGGTAGTTACCGGTCAAATCTCAAAAAGCACTCCAGTCTCAGTAAATGTGTCCCATTTAAACCTACCTATTACCAAATTAAAACCTGTCGTCAAACCTTCAGATGACTTCAGTTTGTACTAATGTGACCTTCTGTCTGCAGGTGACATCCACATCTTCAACGCTCTGATCTCAGCGGCTTCAGAAGTCAGAGAGCAATATAATGAGAGATGGGACCTCATCACTGTAAGAGCTTTTCTGTTTCTCAGTTTCAGAACAGGAAACCGTAGAGCTTTCTAAGGTGCTTTTCAAAGACCTGTTTTTGTGATGCTGAGGAAAGCATCATCAGTGAAACAGCAACAGTTGATTTCAGATATGTTTCACACATTCACCCAAAAACTTTCCTTCAAACACTTGTAGAATATTTGTGAAATGTTGAGCAGTCCAGAACTTTGGAAAAATCTATAAAAAAAAAACCACCAAGTGAATTTGTCCTTTTTTTTTTTCCACTAGATTCCAAATTGGCCTGATGACCAAGAATAACTGTTGTCATTACATTATTTGAAAGCAAATTAAAGTTTGTAATTTGATTTCTTTACTGAAAACACATCAGTGTGGTAGAATGCAAACATTAATTAGAAAAAGTAATTTCAATGACCAAACCTCAAAAATTTAAAAATAGTAAAGCATTTAGAGCGTTTTTGATTTTTGATGCTCTTTTTTAGGAATTTAAGGATTTAGAATTCCTACAGATTTTACAGATGTTTTAATTTTTTCATGAAAAGTTGTGAAATATCTTTGGAGAATCATCTTTCAGATCCATTGACATGTGTAACATTTTATGTGGCTGACCCGTCAGAAGAAATAAATTCAACAGAGACCTGAAAATTCTGTTTACAGGATGACCCACCTACTGTGAATCACAATACACAAACAAACAGAGAGCATTATCAGCATTGGTGCTGTAGCTGTTGTTAAAGGAAAAATTTTTAATAAGATCTATGTATCAAACAAAAGTTTGTGAAATAAACTGGGAATAATTGTTGCTCAGTCAGAGTCAAATTGAATCTGTTGTTTCACCAGTCGACAGGCCAAGAGCTGTTGGGAAGGCACTGTGTCCGTTGTCTTCATTAGCAATTTCTTCAGACATCTTCTCTGAAACTACTGGTTGGATTCATATTTTTTTTAATGTGGCTTCCTTGGGATAATGTCTACAAAGCCTTTTCACAGTTTTGAGATATTTTCATTTCTGATGAATTTTTGAAATATTACAAATGTGCCTTCACTTATAATGGACCATATATTGATGGCTAATAGCGTGGAAATGGTTAGAGGTATCAATATAGTTACTATTGAGTCCTGATAGGAAGTCATATATTGACTTTGATTTGGGTCCATGACCTTTAGTGACCTTGAAGAGTCAAACTCAAGGTCACTGATGTCTATTCATTCATTCATTCATTCATTCATATACAGTTTTTTATGTAGCTTAATTGGGACAATGTCTGCAAAGTTTTTTCACAGTTTTGAAAAAGTTTGATTTTTGAATTTTTGGATGAATTTTTGAAATATTGAAAATGTGCCTTTACTTATAATGGGCCACATTTTGATGGCTTATAACATGGAAATGGTTAGATATATCAATATAATTGCTATTGAGCACTTATAGGAACCCTGTGTGTGTGTGTGTGTGTGTGTGTGTATATATATATATATATAGAGAGAGAGAGAGAGAGAGAGACACTTTCTTTTAATTTGTTGAGTTATCCTCAACTGAAAGTACCACCCTCTTCTTTATGGGAGATTGATCTCCTGCATCAACACCAGAAGACTCCAACATAGTGGCAGAATCTGACAACCTCACACATTCAACTTGTTATTGATTCTTGACAGAACATGATGGTGAGATACAGGGCCATTGGTCCTATTTTTCTTGTGTCCACAGGAGCTGTTGAAGCAGATGAATCAACAGAAAATTCAGCCCACCCTGCAGACCTTCAACAGCGTCCTCAAAGCGCTCAGACGCTGTGGCTTTTTGGCCAAAACTCAGGCTCTGCACACCCTGAGCGAGATGAAGGCATTGGGGATCGGTAAGTAGAAACATGACTCTTATTTCACAGTGTCCATTTGGTTCCTGTTTGTTGGTTCTTAATAATGAGTCTAAATGTGTCTTTCTTTTCTCATGTCTTGCCTTTAGCTCCCAGTTTGGCCTCCTTCAACCACATCCTGGTTGTGTTTTTCAGACCAGGTAAACTCAGCGCTGCCATGGGAGGTTACATCAAACTTAAACGCTGAGTCATATTGAAACCTAGTGTGTTTTCTTTCCAGGGTCTTCTGGCCCCGGCAATGTGGATATTTTACAGGAAATTATGTCAGAGATCAGTGGAATGAGCTTCACCTGCCAAGACCCTGATGATGGTGAGTTCTACTACAGATGTACTAGGATGTCTTCTTAGATATCTTAATACTTTGCCACTTGACTGTCAATTTGAACATTTTTCTTTTTTTTTTTTTGTCTTTAGTATATTTCTTCTGTACTGCAATGAAAATAGTAAGTATTAGTAAAACCTCAATAACCAGACACATTTATTCATGCGTTTTGGTGCATCCTGACTGGTTTTGTTTGTTGTAATAGTGTCTAGATAACAAAGACCTAGAGCTGGGATATAAAGTCCACGCTCTCGTAGAAGTGGGTGAAAACAGGAGGCTGGTGGGAGATCCCTACCAACAGAGTATTTACTAGTAAGTGAAGACCAGCTCTCCTGGATGTCCAGTCCTCCATCTGCAGGGCGGAGGTATTCTAACCAGACCTGTTCTCTCTCCTCTGCAGCGGTCGCTTCTTCAACCTGCTGTGTATGATGGAGCATGCCGATGTGGTGTTGAAGTGGTACAAACGGCTCATTCCCTCGGTTAGTTCATCGATCCATCTCTGATCTATTTTTCTCCTCCACTAGTAGTTTTTTATACGCTGCAGCTGGTACACACTATTACTGTTACACCAATAAAGCTTCAGTGTCACATTATAGATTTTGAGATGCTACATCACAGTATGAGGACATTACATTTTTCTTTTTTTTTTAACCTTATGATTAATTTTTCGTAACTTGAACTTGTTATTGTCATTAATGCTGTACCTGTCAAAAGACTGAAAACGCCCAGTCTTATCATTTCTAGGGGTGCGCAAATTGCAAAATTCTTGGTACTTGACGGTTTTTGTTACAGATTAGAAATGTAACGAGATGAAAATTTCATATCATGGTGATTGTGACCAAAATTATCATGGTTATCATTATTATTCCAGTATTGTTGAAATGTGCTCAAAATGTTCAAAAAGTACTTATGCACACTGAAATTATTTAACCAAGCATACCTTAAAAATCCAAAATACATCCAGACCTCCAACTTTGTCCTTTTATTGCGGGGAAAAATCTCCGGAGCACTGTCCGTGCAGTGCCTTCTGCCATGTTTTCAGTGGTCAAGCATTGCAAACTGCACATGTGCACCTGGAGTGCTGCTGCTTCTCTAGGAAATGAGCAGTATGACCGTGAGTTTGTCAAAGTGTGGTAATTAAACACGGTTTTAATGATAATTAGAATTTGAAACAGTAATACTCACTGTGGGGAATTTTACCACGGTTTATCATTATACCGGTAATCATTACATCCCTAATACAGGTATTTAAAATCAGTCAATTACGAAGTTACTGTGTGTTTATTTTGTTTTTGTTATTATTTACCCCCCAACAATAATATTTTATTATACATACTACAGTTACTATGTTGAAGTCTTTCAGCCTTTCATCACATTATCTTTGTATGATGTGATGATGAATAATATCTGCCATGCCAACAGTAGAACAGACATCTAATATGTGGATACATTTGTCAGGATGATATATCGCTGCATCTGTAAAAAGGAATCTCCCAGTTCTCAACAAACTTAACATTCTAAAATTATGTGATGAAATGAATGCAGCTTTCAGTCCAGTAACTCATAATCCCTTAATCATCTGCAACCATTGCACTAAACCCACCATTAACATATGAATAACCTGCTGCTAAGAGAGTAGTATTGGTCATTAAAAATCCCTTTGCATCGAATGCCTTACATCTGTATACTGGTCTAAATCCAAATGTAATTGGTCTTTGACACAAAGCCTGGTTTTAGTGACGAAGTAATGTGTTTCCAACAACAACAACAAATGACATTATAAAATGTTGACACTGAATTGTCCAGCTACATAGAAGTGTTAGACAGTAAAATCAGCCTATTGTTCCCACGTCACAGTGAAGTTTAGTTTACCTCTATGTTAGTTTGTTTGCATCTTTTGTGTCAAAAAAAAGTTATGTGACAGTACTTGATAACTAAGCAAGCAGACTCAGTTGACTAGTGTTGCCCACAATAATGATATGATTTTTTAACAAAATGTTGCAGCACTAATACAGGTAAAAGCTTGGGTTTTAGGAAATACTATGTAAATATAAGCACAAGTATTATCTACTGTATATATTTCTCATCTACAGAGTTCTACACTGTCTGATGTTTTTTGTTTGTTTTTTCTGTTTTGTAGTTGTACTACCCAAACACTCAGGGTCTGAAGGACCTGCTGCAGACTCTTGATACAGAGAGTCGTTTGGACCTCATACCCACCATATGGAAAGGTGAGCATGGACTCCCTGCTAGTGTCTAGTGTATCTGTGCTATTTGCATTTTTTTGTTCGGTACTTGAATTTCTTGTGAAGTATGAAATTTCCCGGCCAGAACAAACTTTGTTCTTGTTCTGGCCACCTTGAGAAGATTAACAAATTTGTCTGTTCTCGTGGAGTATGTATCAGGCTTAAGTATAAGGGATGCACAATTTAGTGAAAAAAAAAGTTAAAATTTTTCTGGGCAATGATTTTTGATTTGAGTCAACTTAATTTTCAAAGGAAACAAAGTGTTTACTCGTTGAGTAAAGACAAATCACACAAACTTAAACTAGCATTAAAAATACAAAAACTACAAAAAAAAAACAATAACCAAAAAACAATAGCAATAAAGGGCTTCTTTTACACAGTTCCTGCTTTTGTCAAGTGTCACTTATATCTGACATATAACCAGACAACAGAGATTGTCCTTTCTGCAGTTCGATCACCTTTAATCTTCCTAAATCTGGACCTTCTAATGGGGTTATACATTGTTTTGACACTCTTGATAGCAGAAGGGGGTCATAATCCAGAAAGCACTCAGCACAAGGTCCGCTGATGAATTAATATTACAACTCCACAAACTGTATCAGTTAGTGGATGAAGTCAGAAGCTTATTATTTATGCACATCTGTATTATTGTCTTATCAGGTTTTCATCTTAAGTGTTCAAACCATCATTGTCTTATAACCTTTAAGTGCTGCATCAGCCGACAGTTTACATTATAATCCAACTCCCCTATGGAGCAGAAACACTGCAACTAACTCTATTCTGTTCATTTAGAGCTGTGTGCAGTGGCGAAAACTATGCCCCTTCTGTTTTGTTAAATATTTGTTACTGTCTTTGACTGTAGTTTCTTAGTGATTCCCATCCTCCAGTCGACCTTGGCATTAATTTTCCTCACTGGGGTAGACCAGCAGAGTGACTCTATACTTCCTGTAGTTGTCACATTCACAGCCACAGTCTAGCGTGTGTGAATGAATTCATTTCATATCTCTGTAGTGCTGGAAACTTGAATATTTTTCATAACTTCAGTATCTTTTTTCTAAACATGGAGGCTTTAGTATAATCCCACCTGGTGATGTTGCGCATAGTGATTGCAATTCAAGTCATTGTGCAGGCCAAAAAAGTATCCCATCTCTGGTTTTTATTTTTGTTTTTTAAATGTGTTATATTCTTTTTCAGATATTCGCTCACTGGGTCATGAAAATAAGTCAGGCCTGGTGGAGGAGGTGCTGTCCCTTATGGCTAGAGATAAACACAGCCCTGAGGTCAGTGATGTACTGTGGTTTCACTTCTTTGGAGATGCAAGATGAATACAGAATCTTGATCATGTTTGTGACTGTATGGGCTCAGGTTCAGGAGTTGTTCGCTCAGTGCGCTCTGGACATAAAGACTGTGTACACTGGAGAAGGAGGGTGGTCCCGTCTGGAGTGGACCCCTGCTGCCCTCTCATACATCGCCTCTCTGCTACTGAGAACCGACAAGACCCAGCAGGCTTGGTGAGTTGAGGAGGCACTTATAGAAAGAGCGGTTTTACTACGGTCTGACCGACTCACTATCAAATACGTAACCTGTGTAACCAAACAATATCTGACCTCCTGTTTGTCTCGGCAGGGAGATACTGCAGCTCTTCAAGACAAACAACAGAGTTCCTTCGTAAGTCTGCACCCAAACTACAACCAAAATGAAACTATGCTCTTCTTAACATAAGAAATTACAAAACACTTCTAAATGATACTTTCACACAGTTGATGTTTTACCTACAACTTACCATTAATAGAGATGTTCTCATGACATTCTCTAACTGGTAATTTTGTGTAATAATAAAGGTGGAGCGCTGTTTGTGTTTGTTTTGTCAGGAAAACACGCCACGGATGTCGATGTACATATTAACACATCTTGTCAGGTTATTAGTTAATATACTTAAATACTGAATCAGTCATTTTGACCTGGACAATTATTTAGAAATGATGAAACCAAGTCATTCTAGATGTGAATGTTCCAACAAGGAGACTAAACATGTGGAATAAAATTAAATGTGATGCATGAGAATTAAAACACAAAGACAACATTATTTAAATGCATGACCTCCAAAAGTAGTAGTAAAAGAAAAAATTATCATTGAGAAATAGCGTTAAAAACTGGAATTGGATCTAAAGTATAAATACTGGTGTACTGCGCTGCTGCATCAAGAAATAAAAAGAAAAATATAAGTTGGAGGAATTTTTATCGAAACAGGATAAGAAAATCTAGGCGTATTTTCATAAACAGACAAAAATAAGACTTTACATAGGAGTAACTGACTCAAACTGTGTCGGAGTTTATAAAAATATTTTAGCTGTGCTGGTTTTAGCAAATTGTAAATTGTCACATGTCCTGTAAAGATTTGATTTATGGATTATCAGACAGAGACAAATAAAAATACAACATAGTAATACATATATAAATATATAATTACAGAATACAAGTGAAAACTCTTATTTACAACATGGCCCCAAGACTTGTAAAAATAAAGAAACAGAGATTCAACATTAAAACTAAACGTATTCCTGGTGACTGACCCACATCACCACCAGTTAAGAAATAAAACTAATTTTCACATTAAAAGATGGACAGCTAAAATTACAGTGTCATTGAAAACTTAATTTATATACCTCATATACTATATTCCTGTTTGTTCCATTAAAAAGCCCTAACATGACATCTAAAAGGCCCTCACATGTTTTGGATTACTGTGGCATTATCTCTAGACTTTTACCACCAAGATTCAGACCCAATTTGACATTATTGTGAATCTTCAATCTGAAAAAGTTCAGTTTTGCAGAGGATTTTTCATCTGTAGTAAGTAAATACATTTGAACTTTATGTAGTAAGTAAATACATTTGAACTTTATGAAGTTTTGTTCAATTTTTTTCAAGATACTTTTTATACTGTTTTTATTTGTGGCCCGAGACAAATGGAATAACGTGCATGAAAAGACAATAAAAATAGTTCTTCATTTCATTTATTTTGTTCATGGTTGTGCATTTAATCAGCAGACATTCAATAATCGTCAGGTGAACAAACATTTACACATCCATGCTCAAAAAGGAGCAGGATGAAGAAAATCTTATATTTCCTGCCCCCTTCGAAATAATAATAGCCTTGATGATTAGCTATACTCAACTAGCAATAAAGTCAGACAAACCAAATAAAATACATCCAAAGATAATACAAAATGAATACAAAACCAGGTGCAAAACTACATATCTAGGAAGTACAAGTAGTTAAAATTAAAATGCAAAAATAAGTATTTTTTGGAAGATCTGACACTAGCAAACCCTCTTTATAAACCAAATCAACTTAATATTGAAAGTTAAATGTAAAACAAAATGAAATCTAATGAAATTGCAGAAGTGTTTCACATTTGTGACTGTGTCTGTCTTTGTCCAGAGCGGAGCTGTTGGAGGACTTCCTGTTAGCATGTCACAGCAGTGGATCTTCGCAGAGGGCTGTGGAGCTGGTTCAGATGTCGGCGGCCTTCTGTCTGTCAACCACACCCAAGCTGGCTGAGAAAGTGTTGGCCCAGTTTGAGCTCAATGAGGAGCAGAGGTGAGGTGTAGAGTATGTCTTCATCTTCAGTCAATCAGTCAACTTTATCACAGACTCAAGGTCCAAGTGAAAACAAGACACTGAAGATGATTAAATATGAGCATGAAAGATATCACAATACTGAATACATCATTTAAAAATACATTTTGCAAAAAAAGAAAAAAAAAAACTCATGCAAAAGATGCTAAGTCAAATGCCAAGGTCACTTCCTTGACAATGGTAGAAGCCATCAATAAGGAAAGATGGAAAGAGAATTCATAAAGACTGTAGAGGACCAAACATAAGGATCAGGACAAAGGTGGTAAAATTAGGAAAAATGATAATTTAATAAAGTTAGAAAAATGTTAACACAAGCTCAAAAAATGGCAATTAACAAAATGAACAAAGATGGGCCCAACTGAGGTCAACTAAACCAAACTGTTACAGAACAAAAACTGACTGAACCAGACACAGAACCAAGGTGGGCTTAAATAGAAAGGGACTAACCCAAACCAAACACAAGGGGGAGTCATTACACTATGAAATTAAACAAACCCATTAACTCAGTCAAAATAACAAAAAAAAAAACAAAGAACCATAACTAGACACAAAATACTGTGTGAACCCATTGTGATTTAAACCAAGAATTTAAACAACTAAATTAACACAAAGAAACATACAGTGTTTCCCCCCGTCAGTCTTGTGATGTTAGTTCCCTCCCCCGTCTTTTTTCTGGTCTTTTGTCTGCAACTGAAGAACCATGTGAGTAAATAATTCAAACTTAACTAATATGTGTGCACCCACATTAGAATGTTTAAATAAAATACTTAAACTGCGATGTAACCATTAACTGTAACTTAACAAAAACTCATGAAACAAAAACTACTAACAAAAGATGGTAGTGGGTAAGGGATCCACCACAAGGACTTAGGAAGAGATGCAGCTGTACTGAGCGAATCCAGCTGCTTTTACACTCAGTGGATGTTCCATAGGTCAGCTGTGGTGAAACTAAAATGGATTACAAAGAACTCATCTTGGATAATTTCCAGTGCGCTCTTACTGCATTGTTTGATGCAGGATATACACAAGGACAATGCAGTAAAAATCTGACTTAATTACCAAGGTTGTGGCAGAAATAGACCTAAATAAAGGCTGAAGCTGCACTAGTACACAGTCACACACACACTGGCCTGTCCATATGTATGTAACAATATGGATTCTGAATCAGATCTGTTAAGTATGTCTATAGGTCCACTAGACTTCCTGTGGTTATCCTTAAGTTTGGTGAGTTAGAAACATCATCTATCTACATTAATAATAACATATCAACCCATAAATACACTTCCTTCAGCCTGCTGCTTTAACCGCACATTTTACAACAAGTGTTTAAAGTAAAATACATATCATCATATTGGTCTGACAGTTGTGGCATAAGATGTTTGTTTTCTTGAACACTCGGATCGGCCAACTTGGTGGAACGGCATTCTCTCCTTTCCTTTGCTAAAGGATGTTGCCGTGTATCCTCTGCTGAAGGAGACAATAAAGGAAGCACGCAAGCAAGTTCCTTTCATTTGCATTTAACGAATGCGGGCAGCTCTTATCATGGCTGACACTCAGACACTTCCATGTCATTTCACTCACCTAGGAACCTTCCTAAGCAAAATAATTATTCAGACGCACCCCTTATGTTTATCAAGGAAAAGATAATTCCATTTCTAGAATCATTAATCCAGCCAATACATTTATACATTAGATTTATTAAAACCACTTCATGTTTCACTCACGTTATACTATTTAAAGGCTCAATATTCAAAGTGTTGTATTGTCATGTGTACAGTAAAGAAACGGGTTTCTCTGTACAATGAAAATCTTACTTTGTCGTCCACACTGAATGCCACAAGAATTTAAGATAACTATAAAAGTGTAAGTATAAAAAAAATTGGAATATATTCATTTACAGGGTGGGGAAGCAAAATTTACAATATTTTGAGGCAGGGATTGAAAGACAGTGTATGACCAATTAGTTTATTGAAAGTCATGAGAATTTATTTGCCACAAGAAAATTTAAATAATAGAAAATGTTTTTATTCTATGTGTCCTCCTTCTTTCTCAATAACTGCCTTCACACGATTCCTGAAACTTGCGCAAGTGTTCCTCAAATATTCGGGTGACAACTTCTCCCATTCTTCTTTAATAGTATCTTCCAGACTTTCTGGTAATAGTTTTGCTCATAGTCATTCTCTTCTTTCCATTATAAACAGTCTTTATGGACACTCCAACTATTTTTGAAATCTCCTTTGTTGTGACGAGTGCATTCAGCAAATCACACACTCTTTGACGTTTACTTTCCTGATTACTCATATGGGCAAAAGTTTCTGAAAAGGTATGGATAATAGTGTTAGGTATGATTATGACATCAATATATGTTTGGTTTCAAAACAATTGACGTAGTGCCTGCTGAGAAAAAACAACTAAATGTTCATTGTAAATTTTGCTTCCCCACCCTGTAAGTAGGAGTTACACAACCAAAACAAAGTGGCTTTTAAAAAATGGCATGCAAGAGAAAAAGAACATAAAAATATAACCTACTATTACTAAGAGAAAAATATGTATTACATAAATGTGCAACATCTGGATAATTGTGCAAACTGCCAGAGGTAATAGCATACAACATGTGCAAAACTGTTGAGACAGTTGTTAAAAGTGCAAGACTGTCAGACACACACACACACATATATATATACTTATATACACACTCTCACTATAATACTGTCTATATTTATGTGCTAATTCAGTAAGTTCTTCAGTCTCTAATTGAACTTTACTGGAATTTGAGCTCAACTGTGGAGTTTAGAGTGGTCTACTGATATTGTGTAAGAGACTTGTACGTACAACATGCAGCACTGCCTATAAATATCATCTGTCATAACACCCAAGCAAGGTTATTATCGTTAACGAAAATGAACAAAATGACGAAAACTAGAATTGAAAAAACATTTTCATTAACTGAAATAAATAAAAACTATAATTAAAAGAAAAAATGATAACTAACTGAAACTGTATTGTGTGCTTACAAAACTAACTAAAAATGTATAAAAATTATGGATGAAATTCCCTTAGTTTTCGTCTTTGTCAATGTCAGATTGATATGAAATCGATTTATTTTGCTCGAGCAGTTTTAGCTGGTAGCACCATACAGCACTTCACAGTCTGTCACTTCTTGTCACTTGTCATTTAGAGTTGTCTTCTCGTCCAAACTCTACCTGGAAACATGGAAACTAAAGTTGGGAGAAAGTAGCAGAGTACTGTGTGGGATTTCTTTGAATATGACGTTGAAGAAGATAAAAGATATGAAAAAACTAAAACTAAGCATTTGGAAAAAACAAAAACTAATAAAAACTACCAAACCTGCTCTAAAAACAAATTAAAACTAACTGAATTAGAGAAAAAAAAGTCCAAACTAAATAAAACTAAACTATGATGAAAAATCCAAAACTATTATAACCTTACATCCAAGATATGTGACTTCATTACAGACAGAAAAAAATATTATCCAGCAACTTCAAATCAGTACATTTTATATATTCAGCCTCTTTGGCTCTACAGATCATTACTACACTCTTAACAGCATTGGATTTAATGTCAAACTCCACACTAGGGCAAGAAGAACGTATAAGGAGCAACTGGAGACCAGCACTGCACCAAATAAATCTTTTTATTGACTGGGAAATCTGACTGAATGAAGGCTTTAACAGTCTACAAATGATAAATAAATATTCTCCCTGTATTATTTCAGTCAGATGGTTTGTTGTAAGACTCCTAATGCAATAAATCTGCTCTCCTGCTCTTGAAACATCCATGTATTCAGTTGAGAAACCCTGCTGTGAACTGCACACCAATGGAATACCACTGTTAACCCCACGAATGCAATAAACCACAAATGTAAAAAAAAAAAAGTGCAGCTTTTAACATAATAATCCCACAAATGTAATAACTTTCCCACAAACATAACACGACAGTTGCCTACCACAAACGTAATACCTCATTTCCCACAAAGTAATAATGATTACTTTTGTAGGGATATCTTTCCACAAATCTAAAAAAAATTAATGCATCACATACATTTAAGTAATGCATGCATAAATATTCATTCCTCTTTCTTTTTCTTCCCATTTTTTCTTGTCCTTTGGATACTTGCCTTTTCAGAAGGATCAAATGTAACACCACATGGCACTAATTCCAGATAAATAGGTGTTTAATTACAAATACAAGTGGAGGAACGAAACAGAATGGGCAAAAATGTTGTAAAGGTTTTATTATAAAAGCTTCAATATGAACTGGATTTTATTTATTCTCATTAAGAATAATAGAAGCCTGTGTTTGAACCATGTAAATAAAATATCTAAATATGATTATGATGACAGTGGAAAGGATGGGAATACACTGTGGGAAAATGAGGTATTATGTTTGTGGTAGGCGACTGTTATTACATTTATGGGATTATTACTTATTAAAAGCTGCAAATTTTTATTACATTTGTGGTTTATTTCGTTTGTGGTAACACCTCTGTGAAGCATTTGATGCTAAACAGTCAGTGTCCTCCTGTGGGTTGTTTGTGTCTGTTCCACTTTTTTTGTCTATTATATGGTATTGCGTGTATTTGTGTTTTTTGTTTTTTTTGTTTTTCTGAATCCCCATTTTCAACCTGTGTCATGTTTCTTTTTCTTTCAGGACATTATTATCGGAACTGGAGTCTACAGGAGAGCCCTCTGACTGAGGTCAACGCCTCGGTCTGAAGCCACTGACTGTTAGAGCTGTACTGTTTCTGTATGTGTGGAATAAAATGTATACGACACGTCTAAACCTCACTTCTCCAGCTGTTTTAAGGAAAATGCAGTAGAGGGCACTATTTCATCATATTCAGATTTTTGTCCCAGCTTTTTGTAAATGTTTACACCTTCAAGTGGGAGCTGAAGTTTTGCCTTCAGTAGCGTATGCATCAACAGAAAGGCAACACAAAATAAAACATATACCTATAATATTGATAATGTTGGCTAATTTTGATATTGTATGGAAATAATATGATATTGTTTCATTTTAATGCAATTTAAGCATTATTTTTACATTTTATTTAGGCTTCATTGAAGTATCCATGAATTTACATGAAGTTTGATGCTTTAAGACTCTCAGATTTAAGCCCCATGGCTCAGGATAGTTTTCTATTACACTTTTTATTCATTTGATTATTGGTTTTAGTTACTGAAACTAGTCAGTTTTTTCTTTAATATTAAAGGTCTACTGTGTAATATTTAGAATGATCTTGCAGAAATGGAGTATCACATTAATGATATTTTCATTAGTGTGCAATCGTGAAAACACGAACAATTCACTTACATTGAGCCAGTGTCATATATAAAGGAGTAGGTCATGGACAAGCTGCATGATCAATTCTACATGAGCTCAGAACAGATTCCTTTGTCTTCTTTTTTTCGTACAGTTCATGACATCCAGCTTTAAGGTGCATAATGGTCATCTCCAGTGTTTTGAGCATTAACTGATGTTAGTATTTCCTGGACCAAAAAGTCCTGCATGTACAAAACAGTGACCAAACAATGGCCCTTAATGTTTTTGTCGACCACTGTGTAGGTACAACCTGTGAGATACTGTCATTTATTAGAAATGAGTCAGAATGGCTGCTCAGCTATAAAGCAAACCCTCGAATGAAAATTTGCCTATTGTGAATTTTATTAAGTATTTTAAGTATTTTTATTTTACATTTTAAAATTAATCACAGTCGACTCAGATGTTTGCATTTGTACGTCAATCTTCATTTGAGTTCTGTAAGAACTCCTTATAATCACATAATTATTTTATTAATGTACAGTCTTACAGCTGTGAAGCATGTTTATACAAGTCTCAGTGCATAGTTGTCACTAAGGTGGTAACGTTTTTTTGTTTTGTTTTTTTATAACTTGCACAATACTTCTGCTGCTTTTACACTGACAGAGCAACCTCAACTCAGCGTAGAACTTCTGGTGTTTCTATTGTATGACCGTCGGGGCAACCAGCTACCATTTGTTGTATATCTTTTCACAGAAGTTCCAAGTGAGTTAAAGTGATGTTAAATGTGAGATAAAGTCATGTAGATCACCTATTAATTGATCCAGAATTGTCATTGCATCAGTATGTTGAAGCATCTTCTTTTTGAGACATAGGACAACAAAAAAAGCTAGTAGGAAATACCTCAAAACATCAGAATAAATGTGTCAGTTTGATAAATCAACCACATATTAAGTCTAATCAACTATTCTCACTGGAAAATCTTCATATCTTAGCTTTCTTTTCTCTCTTGGATCTTTATTGCTAGATATCAATGAATTCACAAATTTGAGTCTTTAGATCACCACATAACTGGGAAAGAACATTTTAAGTCTGATTCTAAAGAATAAGAACTCAAAGGCTGTTGTGAAGACCACAGATAGTGACGAGTGTGTGCTGCAGAATTCACAACAATATATGTGACTGGAAGCAAAGGATCCAAATTTATCCCTATGATAAATGAGCCACTTCCTCAAATTGCTGATAAGCCACTTCCTCAAACTGCTCCATGTGTGGAGCAGGAGAGCAGGCTTGTGACTTCTTAGTGTCACTTTAGCATTTGTCTTCTTAGATTTCTAAAATTTCCAGAGGCAACAGACACATAGTGGTGGATCTGCAGATGAAGGCATGCACCACTGTGTGATATTTGGCAAACCCAGCTGATTTTATAGCCTGCATGCCTCAACAAAACAGGTGCCTGAGGGGTGGGTCTGTGGTGCTGCTTCATGCACAACAGAGGAATAATGTCCTATGTTTACATACAGAATAAACACAAAGCAGTGTTTTTTAGTGACAATTAATGCTAAAGATATTGATAACTTTAGCGAAACCTAATGACATGTCTGTAAAAAAAAAAAAAAAAAAAAAACTGTGTATGTGAGTGTGTGTGAACGCAAGGCTACACAGGTGTGTCTCAATCAGCGTGTGGTTTTCCTCGTCCAATCAACAGCCAAGCTAGCAGTGCTACCAAATAAGGAAAGTTGGGTTAAAGCAAGGGGAGGGGGGCATTTAAGATGGGCGTGGACAAAGGAAAGAGTGTATTGTTCTCTAGAGGACCTTTGAGAAGCCACACTAACACTGTACAGCATATACAGCCTGACAGAGAAGGGAAAAAGGACAATGACACATATTAAACACAACAAACAACCTGTAGACCTGCAGTTCCCACCAGGTATGCCCAGTGAACAGAAGATGTGGAACCAATAAAACAGACAACCAGTCACATTCTTAAAATCAATACATTTTTTAAAGGGACTATTCTCAAGTCTGCATCATATGCCTTGAAGACATCACTAATTTCCAGTAAATCTCTGATTTCAAACAAAGCTCCAAGTGCATTTTCACCACATTAACCTGTAATCATTTTGTGGTCTACCTGTCCACACATGACCCAGAGGATGCAGTAATAATGACTTACTGTTACATAACGTCTCTCTTTTTCACCCATTTTACCTTGTGAAAACAGACAAGGTAAAAACTATTTTAAGAATAACAAGTGCCCTTTGGAAAATGAGTCAAAACTAAATTTTCTTCAATGAAACTGTAATAAGCTACATGCTATTAGACCACCATTGATGGTGGTCTAACAGCATGTGTAAAAGATCACAGTGTAAAAGATCTTTTACACTGTGAGATGGGACATGCCCATTAATGACCTAAATTCAGTTCATCAAATGTTTTTAACGCAAATAATTACAACAAAGAGTGACATGGTGGTACAGTGGATAGCACTCGTGCCTCACAGCAAGAAGGTCCTGGGTTCGATTCCAATACCAGTCGACGGGGGTGGGACCTTTCTGTGTGGAGTTTGCATGTTCTCCTCATGTCTGCGTGGGTTGTCTCCGGGTACTCTGGCTCCTCCCACCATCCAAACACATGCACTGATAGGTTAGTTGGTTAATCTAAATTGCCCATAGGTGTGAATGTGACAGTGATTGTTTGTCTCTATATGTTCAGCCCTGTGATGAACTGGTGAAAGGTCCAGGGTGTACCCCACCTTTGCCCGTAAGTAGTTGGGATTGGCTCCAAGCGACCCCGTGACCCTAGTGAGGATAAAGCAGGCTCAGAAAATGAACGAATTAATGAATTATAACAAAGTGGAGACACTGTACATTTTTTTTCTTTCAAACCATTTATCAATAGCAAACGATTTTAACTGGTTAACACATTTACCTCACTACTGAATCCTTCATGCTGGCTTATGCTTACAGTTACACTTTTTTCATTGTGGCATTCGGCTGTTATAGACTATAAACTGAGTCAACAAGACAGCTATTGAAGAAACTTTGATTACACTGGGTTACAAACAATGTTTTTTGCAAGTTGTCTAGATTTTTTCAACTGAATTAGGACCATTTTGCACCACTAAATCCAAAAATGACATCTGTTTTTCTCAATCAGGTCAAGTTTTTTGCTAATTTGATTTTGAAAAATTTGATCTTCTCACAAAATTGATTACATTTTTGTGACTTATCAGTTGATTTTTTATATAGTTCTCACCCATAATAGGTTTTAAGAGAAAAAAAAAATCGTTTCACCATTGTACCCGTTAGGTACAATGGTGTATTCACCGCAGATGTAGCAGAATACGTCAGGCTTATTTTTGCAAAATCTTCTAGTTGAAGCCATTTCATTCACCTGTAATATTAAAAAAAATCATTAATCATAAATTGGCAAAAGTAAAATCTTCAGAGCTCATTTATTGCAAGAAATATGAAAGAATTTTGTATCATATGATGTGAAAATGCCCATAAATGTAAGCAAAAATGTTAAAAAGCCAATATGTAGCATAGTTCAGAAAGTTGACCTGATTGAGCAAAATTAATGTGATTTTTGGATTCAGCACACCAAAATGATCCTAAATCAGCTCAAAAAACTTAAACAATAAATTTTTTGTTGACCAGTGTTATAGTCAGTTGTCACTTTGCTCAGTGTCACAATCAATAAACCCAGAATGCTATGTAGTAGACGGCTGGAATGTCTGCGCTGTGACCCTTTCAGCATAAGGACTAAATGGTGTCAACATCAGAAAGAGAGAGACAAGTTTTTATATTGGGTACTTCTCAGTCTATGCAGTGTTAAGTTTGATATTTGGGTACATCTTTGTGTTGTATGTATAGGTACCCGAATGTTACCGTCAATATTCGTAAAATGCTGTGAGCTACGATGCTGAAATTTTAATTCTTTATCATTTTAATCTGAGGGTTAAACATCATCAACATGAAAGTAATTGGACCAGATTATAAAAGAAGCAAGTACAAAGTATACTTTTGTATTGATGTCAGGGTTCATAATATTGGCCTCAGTTTCTCCACAAAGTCATGAGTTGGCAGGATGAACTTTATTATGTGACCCTTTCAATCTAAGGATTAAACAGTGTTGATATGAAGGCAATAGGAGAGGCCTTACTTATGTACTTTTCACTGAAGACAAAGTGATACACAAAATGTTTTACACTAATAACTGTAAAAGTGTTGGTTAGAATATTTTGTCATAAATTAGCCCTCTTTTGCCGATATTTATTCATACATTTATCCATTTCATTAGTTACATTAGTTTATAATCTATTACCTTGTTTTACCCAGTTTAGCATTTATCTGCAACTTCTACTGAAACAAAACACACAACTCATTGTTGTACGCATTTAGCTTATTATTTTAACTTTGGTCCTCCAAGATGGTGTTGGAAGTTGTAAAATGGGCAACATAAGCATCTGATCGACTTTGAGAGGGGTGATGGTAAGAACCAGGTGAGAGCATCTCCAAAACTGCAGGTCTTGTTGGGTGCTCCTGGTCTGCAGTGGTTCCAAATGGTAATGTAGGAATGCATGTAATGTTGAGGAATACATTATTTTAATTAAATGGTCTACCACGCACAAGTGCCTTCTAGAAACTGTAGAAGTACTCCTTGGGGTACCCATGTCCCTGGTTAGGAGCCATTGTTGTCTCCCAAGTAGATCCGATAAAAGCCCAACAACTGATTTAGTTCAGTCATCATGTGAAAACATATCTAACCCTTTCATGCATAGTGGACAGCTGTTCAAAGGTGTTGTTCTCTTGTATATTTATGGATTTTGTTGGTTTATTTCCATATCAGCCAACACAGTGGACACTTCACACATCATCCCATACACTGTAATTCACACCATTACTGTAAATTTGCTGTTCTAGATAAACCTGATCTGCAGAAACCTGTTTGAGTGTAAAAAAATTCTAATTGTTACTAGACTGTAATTAACCTTTTTTTTTTTTTTTTTTTTTTTTTTACAAAAAGGTTGCTTTTTTTGGCAAATTATCTCCATGCAGGTATGTTAAAATGTGAGAAAACATCAGATTAGCAGTATTAATGTTTTTATTTCATAGTTTTTATGCAGTATATCAGTAAATACATGTCTCTTTGCTTCTAAAATTAAACGCATGGTGTCCCGCTGAGTGGATATTTTTGTAACGCCATGAAAAATAGGTTCATAAAAAAAATTCAGTCACATTGTTTGTTTGTTTTTTCATGCCTAAAGAGGAATTAAAAACACCAAGGAAAAAAAGTCTTGTTTAAGCTTCTCATAACACTGGTCTACAATTTTTTAGAAATGATTTGCTTCAGAGATTAAATGTGCTAAATGTTACGTATTTTAATAAGATTAATTGGAAAATAAATGACAAAAGTGCCGGTTTGCTGATGTTTTCAAGGTATATGATTAAGTGTTATTATGCATATATATTGGTTTATGTACATTTATGTAATATTTTTATAAATCTTCCACTAAATAGAACCTGTAAAGTGAATGTATTCTAATGTGCAGACAGTGTTTTGAAGTAGATCTTGTAGCTCTGAGACAAATATTCCTTTTGAGTCAAACCCATTCTCTCCTTAATTCTTGAATTTCACATTTTGACCCAAGGCTGTATCTTGGAAAGTTCAGCCAACCAGCATTTTTTACTTGATTTTTCTTTATCAGTGACTCTCATGTGGTAAAATGTCATTACTTTTATTCTGGAAGCATTTTCCTTGTAGACCAGTGTAATTAATGCATGAAAGGGTTAATGAAGGAATAGAAATGGGCTGAACAAACAGACTGAAGGACTTGAGAGAAGATTAATATGATGCTACTAACAAGACAGGAGTTGAATTTGCCTGGATTAAAGGTACCTATGTTGCAGAATTGTATGTGTGCATGAAATTTGCAAAATAACAAAACTGGAAGTGAGTAGTCCTCTCTTTGACCTCTGCTAGTGGAAGGAGGCCAAACCCTCTGGAATTCAGAAGGGGCCGCCTGATATTTCTAGCACTTGATAAAAACCAAAATGAAAACTTACTAATAAAAAATATATGGTGAGTTGAGAGAGACAATCACAATACATAAAAGACAAACTGTGAAGCTGAAACTGAAGCACTGTGGTACTGTTTGTCTTTCAAATGTTCGCCGTGTTTGGTTTCAGATGCTGCAGCTCTTTCATAATTCATAGTTTGAATTATTGTTTGTTCAGTATTAATTGTCAGCTTTGTAAATACAAGCTAGACTGACTGTACATATCCTGACCAAAGAAAATAAAATTCTCACTTTGTGCAGTAATCTACACCTGGCTTTTCTGCCTCCGTCCATAATAATAATAAACATTATATACCCTAAATGTTGTCTAAAATAATGTTTATTTGCAACATAGTATAGCAAACTATTACATGATCAAAAACTAATTAATTTTACCAACAAAAAAAAAGTCTCCGTTTTGAATGTCTGGGGTCGCCAGAAATTTGTGATGTTAAAATGGGGTCACGAGCCAAAAAAAGTTGGGAACCACTGCATTAGCACAATCTGCTTGTGACAAGCCATCATGGTGATTACCAACTGGTAAGTGCTTTCAGTAGAAAAGTGTAAAGAGCAAAAGACAACCACACACCACATCAACTCAGCATCTTCTGTCAGTCTGCCCCAGGTCAACTGTGGCTACATATGTGGTTTACCACCACCAGAGGGAGAATGTGAGAGCGAATGAATAATGGGTCAATAATGTATAGCACTGTGAGTGACCAAAAAAGCACTATATAAATCCAATCCATTATTATTATTCATTATCTGACATCACAACACTGTTTCACCTCAGGCTGCAACTTTCAGTCTTAATAACCGCTTAAATGCTGTTGTTGATAACTTTTAACCTTCCACCACTTTTACAGCAACCATCAAGGCATTAAAGTCACATCTGACACATTTGTCAAAAGTTCAGTGGACCTAAGCAAAGCCCCTTAAATACAATATACATAGTGATATTTTATCTTGCAGCAAATGTCATTTTGATGTCATGCACTGTAATGTTATGCTGGTATAGTGTTAGTGTCCAGTGTGTACGATTCAGGAGCGTGTCTAATTGTAGAAACTGAAGCATAAGCAGTGCATACATAGGTTCATTGTATATCACACAATAGTACAAATCATTGTGTTGTTGACATCCTAAAATTGTGCTGTTTATATTTATAGAGGGAGTAGACCTCTGTTCACATACTCGACCATATTGTTTCTACGTTGTTTCTACAGTAAGCCACATCAGTTTCTCCGTCTTCTTTGTTCTGCTTCATACGAGATCATGTCATCCATGTTCAAGGTATGACTATCATCGTCACAGTGTTTGAGTGTCAACTTGAGTTAAACTTTGCATATTCTGCCTATGTTTATGTGGGTTCTCCTTGGGAATGGCTTCCTCTTTGGCTTCAACTGCTTCCCACAATCCAAAGACATACACTTAATAGGTCAACTGGTCAATCTAAATCATAGGTGTAAATGTAAGAGTGAATGGTTGTTTGTATGTTTTTGTCAGCCCTGTGATCAAGTAGTGACACCACCTTTGCCTATTGGTAGCTGGGATAGACTCCAGCACCCCCGTGACCCTCTTGAGAACTAAGCGGTTCAGAAAATGAATGAATGAATGTTTTGTACTGAGAGATGAGTACTTTTGATATCGAAAGTAGCTTAATAATACTTGTATCACTAATATTTATTGCTTCATACGCTATAGACAGACTGTAACCTACATACTGTATATTGGGAGGTGTCAATATTTTTGTTGCAGTGGTTGCGATTTCACACTGTGTTTTTTGTTGACTAGATTAAATAGAATAGCCTATTCATTCTCATTGATGTTCAACCCTCTGGTCTATATAATCTCTGCTGAAATTCGACCCCCCAGGTCAGCAGCTTTGGACAAACCAACCACACACTGAAGCTCTTTGAGAGTCATTGTCTCCACTGTTCACATCCACCTCACTTTTGTCCTAGAATACGCCTGAAACTTGACTTTATTTTTACTGTACCGTAGTGTTAAGTAAAGTACTTGTAGGATATCAGCATGTTAAATGATAATACAAGTGCACACGAGACTGTAAACACAGCAAACTGTACCTGAAACTGTAACTTGAAACTCCTTTCCTTTTCACTCTTATCCTTAGGATCGATTACAAACTGGATTTGTGGGTTCTGAGTTAGGCCTTCCTTCAGTCAGCAAGGAAGTCATCAGCATGAAAACCTCTGACAAGTTTCCAGTAAAAAGCATGTACAAGTAGCTAACATGTCACATGTTAATCAGTAGAAATTATTGACGTTTTAGTGGTGTTACAGAGGAATTCTTGGTGTCCAAATGAGTGGTAGCCTGGTCAGACGTTCATCAGCAATTGTTTTAGATTTATATAAAATTGTGTTATATTTGGATTTAATGTCTAATGAAATAATTCAATGTTGGGTTATTTCATGATTTGGGCAGCACCAGTCTATGCACATACTGTATCTGCCACAGTTCCATAGCCTAGCTTTCAAACTTTGGTGAACAGTAGCTATGTAGCCCCTTCCATCAGATAATCTGAAGTTTGGTTATGATTATGATTTGATTCTATGACAGCAACAAATATTAACTTCCCTAACAAGTGTTTATTTAATGACAAAAATCTTTAATTTCATATCTATATATTTGGCATTCTTAATAATAAAGACTGCAATAAGAAAATCTAAAAATAGTGAAATATTTCAGGTAATATTTCATTTAAATCCCATATATTGGTGACTGGAAGTAGCTACATTTTTTAAACAAATGTGAACAAAGTGGATTTCTAAAATGGATAGGGTAATGACTGGGCCACCATCTTTCAGAGTTAACTAGTCAGCTTTTATGTAGCGTCCTGTTCTGTCTCTGTTTGTCTTAATTAAAACATTTCCACTTTATTCCATTTCTGCAGCTGTGTCAGGAAGTTGGGATGTAAAGTTTTTGTTCAAGCAAACATAGTCGTTTAACACGCTTGTTCTTCATTACTGTTTACGTCCACACACCACAAACAAGCAGCCACGATGAAAAATTCAGGTGGGAGAGCGGCTGTGCACATATTATCAGCGGTGTGTTTGTTTTCTGAGTCATGGAGGCACTGTTTAAAGCATTTACCACATCCTGACAAAACTGCACAATGGTCAGCTCTTCAGTCTTTCTGTCCATATCCATGTTTTTCCTCATTTGTGGCTCTTTGTGTCTGCATTTCATACAAGCAGTGTCTGTCTCACCCACATTACTGAGGTCCCAGTAGATCGGCCAACAATAGTGAATACTTTATTTTTTGTCTTGTTGACATACTTTCAGCTATCACATGAGCCACTTGTCTGAGTCTGGGCCGGGTCAAACACCAGCAGACCAAATCCAAGGCTCCTCTGTCCCTGTGTGTTGTATTTACACATCCATTATATATTATGGATGATGTTTTAGGGCTGTACAATAAATTATTGTTTCTGTTTGAGTATGAAAATATCTGTAATAAAACACAATGATACACTGATTATGTTATGGATCTACATGAAAATATTTAAGGCAGTGAAGCTACTGTATATTAAGAAAATAATACCCACAGTCTGGTTTCATGTTCTCAAGTGTTGAAATTATCCTCTATTTGCTAAAATTAACAAATGGTTTCAAAACATTAACTAACTCCAGTTCTTGCTAATTGTCCTATTGAATAGGAGTAGATGAAGCCACTGGGATGTCATCCACCAGTTTCTGAACAATGGTTTTGAAACCTTAAATTACTGTTTTGAGCAAGTTGACTTTTTAGAGCCAGAAATGACAATATATGGACAAAGAATTGGGGCTGGATGAGGGGGATGAGTGAGTTAATGCTACATGCAAGCGTCATATAGGCATCCATCAGTTTCAGGATAGGTCACACCACCAGTGCAGTATCCATTGTGGCGTCACAGTCCAATTCAGGAAAGGCAATGTCTACTGTAGAACCTGGAGGTGAACTCTGGGGCAGGTTCACCTTGGCTCTTGGTCTACCTCTGTAGCCACTTCACCTCAGCCTGAATGAGGAGCTCCTCAGAGTAGGAAAGGCCTTTCTGCAAAGTCTGTCCTCACACAGATCTGTCTGAGGAGCAGCTTCCTATAAGGCTCTGTCACTTCCAAAGGTCATTAAAGTGTACCTGTACTGATCATGCTCACGACATTAATTTTGCTTTGTGTACCACTTATAATCAAGAGAGGCGCAAATTCAGTAAAAAAAAAAAAAAAAAATCACCATAAATGCATCACACTGGACCTTTTTATTATGTGAATTACATGTGTGGGCAGAATCCACGGGGGCAGCCATTGGCAGCCATAAGTGACGTACCTATCATGGTTTCCAGGTGATGAGTAGGAGTAAAGAAGCAGCAGTCAGTGAGCAGATTAAGTGGAAAGCGTGCATTCAGGCTTGTTGTTTGTGTAGCTGTAAGCTTTGCATTCCGCCATTGTCACGATCCAGCACTGACTGATAATGTGTTATCTTAGACTGGTGTCTGCTGTATGCCCAGGTAATCAACAAATCAGCGAAGTAGTGACAACTACCAGTGCTGGAACAGCCCGAGAAGGAGGCAACATGTCGCTGACCATGATGGAGCAGCAACTTAGTACTCATGCGTACTTGACAACGGGCTGTAACTTAAGTTACTTGATGGAACCGCTAGTATTATACGTGATCTTTTAAGATAGCCAGCAATAAAACTTCACAACAGGTACCCTTTAAATTTCTTTTGCAGATGTCTTTGTACTCCTGCAGGATGCATCCAGCCACTGCATGCATCTCTGCCTGAGAAGGTGATTATGGAAGAAACCTCCAATCTCTCAAGGTTGGTGTTGTTCGGAGGCGTGTCCTGCCAGGCAATGCCTAGAATGCGATGAAGGTAACACAGGAGAAAAACATTGACTTTTGTCTCTTGTTGAGTATGCAAGGTCTAAGACTTGCTGCAGTAATGGAATGTGCTCACTACATATGTAAAATGAATGTTACCTCTACAGTTGAATAGTGTGTCAGAAAGAATTTATATGTTTCATTCAATAAACAGAAGTTTCAAATGTCTGGAAAGCTAGCTGTCAATCAAAGATCATACAGCAGATGTCAGAGCCTTCTGCTACACTTAAAATCTTATTATCAGAGCCATAATAGTGTCAATACCTCAAACAAGGATATATATTTAACATATATCCTAAGTGTTCAGCCAGGGTCAACAATGCAATATATTTGTCTCTACCGTTTGTTGGTTGTCATGTTTTTTTCTTACTGTATATATATTTATGCATTTTGTTTTTTTCTTTTTATCTATTTGCCTTCCATACTTGTACTCTGCACCACAAGAGAGTTGCCTTTTTGTATAATGACAATAAAAAAAGCATTCTATTCAAGCATTCTATAATTTACAAAAATACCACTAGAACACTTTATCAGGGAGTCCTCATAAAATGAATGAAACCAGAATGACCTCTGGGAAAAAAAAATCTATAGAAGTCTATACAAGCCAGGATTTCTTTTGAAATCAGCATCTAGTGGCCACCAATGGACCTTCTACTGTTACAGATGCATTAGCTTCATTTATAAGCCATCATTGTTGGTCACAGGCTGCACATAAGTAGAGGAGCATAAGAGGTCCACTTAGGGACACAGGCCTGAACATAACTAGCTAGATTTTCTTGGGGAGTTTGATCTGAGTTCTCTACAATGAATTTTGTTCATGGCCTCAAGTCATGGAAGTTGTTCAGATTTTTCTGATCTGTTCAGATATTGGAAATTAAAAAGCAAATTATTCATGTACCTTTTTCTGTAACAGTGATTGTGGAGATGACTATCCAAACTTCTTCCTAACATTTAATGACCTATAGTCTTATTTCTGACAGTCACGGGCAAATCCACAACTCTGTACTGGTTTTTGATTTGTTTACAGATAAAACTGTTACACCCAGGTTTGGTTGCAGTGTCGTCTAATTCAGCTAGATCTTGTAGCGACTTATGTTACCAGTAAACAGCCAGGAGTGAATGTGCTCTGCAGTACAGTTCACTACCACATCCAGCTCTGAACCAAAACCCACCACTGTGGGAAAAGTTAAGGCCTTCT
This sequence comes from Sphaeramia orbicularis, assembly GCF_902148855.1. Taxonomy (NCBI): domain Eukaryota; kingdom Metazoa; phylum Chordata; class Actinopteri; order Kurtiformes; family Apogonidae; genus Sphaeramia; species Sphaeramia orbicularis. The sequence goes on from NC_043966.1 coordinate 46,052,313, forward strand.
GGAAAGTTCTGAAGCAAAGAAGGAATTTACTCAGACAAGAGTCGGCACATCACTCTGTGAAAACAGAGAGATTTGAGAGGAGAGAAGACAAAAGGGGAGGGGGAGGAAGGAAAGGTATGAGATGAGTAGGAATGAGTGTAGGAGGAGGGAGAAGGGAGGAATTCTTGCGTGTAGAGACTGGTAGCAGTGGCAAACCTCTGATACTAAACACTCACAGATAAAGCACGTTTGCACGTTTGGAGGTTGAATAATCAGTAATCTGCTCCAGATTACATTTTGAAGACAATCATTAACCCTGTATGATGAAGATATTTGCTGTTTGGGGGTTAACTTTATATGCACAGTGGCTTAATGTAAAGAAAAGCTTATTTTTTCATGTCATGTAGAAATGAGTCACTGGAGGCAGCACATTATGACACCAGTAGATTATGATTTATCTGAGCATGATTCAACTATTGGCCAATAATGTTTTTCCCAAATGAGTGAGTCTATGAGGGACACCTCCAACTGATTAGTATTTATTTGTCACATCAAGAGGTGCAGTGATGAGAAGTCTTAAGGTCCTTTGCTTATGTAAAATACCACGACCACACTGTTAAAATACTCCCATGCATGGAAAAGTTGTGTATTTAAAAGCTTGTTTATGTAGGATCACTGTAAACAAATACTGTCAGTAATCACTGTGCAGTAAAATGGTCAGTGTCATGTCAGTGTTTAGCTATTTTTTACATGACGTTTTTGGGTTCATTTTACTGCATTCAGGTGTAGGTGCATTTCACTGCTGAAGATGTTTCAAGTTAAGTTCATTTATCTACAACCCCAAAAAACAATATAGAAAATGCAAATCAAAATAGTAATGATTATATTAAGCTTTAATGAAAATATACTTTGATTTATATTTCATTGTACACAGCAGGGGTTCTCAAACTTTTTCATACCAAGGACCACTTTATTATAAAAAAAAAAAAATTTCACAGACCACCTAACCAGCCGGCCAGTTTCCCACTCCCACCCTAAAAAAAAAAACCAAAACATTTTTAGACAGCTTATATTACAATATTGTTATATTTTGTATATAACAAATTAAGTCTGCAGTATATTACAAATGGTGCTAACAGAGCGATGCTAACAGAATGTCTTTGCACCTTGTTGCTAACATTGGTCTCCTGCTTTTCTCTTCAGTCATCAATCCATTGTCATATTTTAGAACTGTTCAAGTTACTCTTCGTTTCGTTTCACTCATCATTTCTGATTATTTAGCCATTCTACTTCATTTCCACCACAATTCACAAGTCACGAGAGGTCTTTAACATGACAATAGGCAACTCTGGTAACCTAACTGTGTAGAGACAGTGACACATAATGTGGGTTTGCAGACAAATTCAATAAAAGTCTACTCTTTAGGCTTATTTAGGCGACATTTAATTTGCTTTTAATTTAGAAAACCATTATGTCTACTTGTAACTTTGCCTTGGAAGTCAGATTAGGGTGATTTGAGAAACACTGATATAAATTTGACTTATTTAGGACATCCTCTCGCGTACCACTTGGGAGCGCTCAGTATTACTGGTATACCGTATCCATTCCTCATATTCAGGCTGCATCACATTTAAGGAAAAATTTGAACAGGATCAGGGAAAATAATGAAATAATGATTTGAAACATGTGACGTGAATAGGCGATGGTAGTCATGACTTGGTCCAAAAAAAGCATACAGGTTTAGGGCTTTCGGAGCAAAGATGGGCCAAGAATCACCAGTTTGTCAACAAATGAAAATGTTGAACTGTTTAAAGCAATGTTCCACAAAGAAAGAGAGGAGGAGATTTGGGTATCTCAGCCTCTACAGTATAGAACAGCATTAAAAGATTAAAAAAGAATCTGGACGTTTTTCTGTGTGCAAAGGGCAAGGGTTCAAGCCTAATGTGAACACCATGATCTCCAATCTTTTGATGGTGCTGCATCAAGAATTGTCATTTAAAACCATTGCTAAGCACCACAATAGAGAGCTATATCTATAAAATCCTTTCTTCGGGTTTGTGATACTGGATTTAGCATCTTTATTTTGCTTGTAGAGTTTAACCTGTTGTAATTAGTGTAAAATCATCCAAAAATAAGAATCCCACACACATGCACCTTAACAGGTTAACTGGTGTATCTAAATCACCCACAGGTGTGAGACCGAATGATTGTTCATCTATATATGTCAGCCCTGCAAAGGTGTATCATACCTTTGCTCGAGGGTACCCGGGGTAGGCTCCAAGACCCCCATGACCCTCACAAGGACTAAGCAGTTCATTAAATGGATGAATGAATAGTGTTAAACATTAAGTTGCATTAAATCAGCTGTTGTGTTTGTGTGTAAACACCCAGATAGCAAATATTTTGGCAGTATTATGGCATACATTTGGCATTTTTGGCTTTCTTTTGGCATTATGAAAACCTTTAAGCTTAACTGTGGTATGATTAAGGTTATCCATAATAGATATGGAGGCACCAGCAGTATATGTCTGAGTTATGGGATATGTCTGGTTAACCCAAAAGACTGGGCAAAGAGCAGGATCAAGTATAGGGATGGTATGACATGTTTTGGCTACTTTTTGGCTGGATTATGGGGATTTGGGGCTTTTCTGGGACAATTATGGCTATATTTTGGAAGTCTGCAATTAGTTTTGGGTGAATTTTGGCTTCCTTCTGGTTTGATTTTGGCTTGCCTTTTTTGGGCCATTTAGGGCCCATACATTCACCCAGAACTTTGCCAAATGGCATGCCAGTTTTGGGCCAGATTTAAGCCATAATGATTTTGCTATCTGAGCAAGAGTTAATTCCTTAAACAAAAACTCCAGAATGAACCTAAATACTTGTTAAAAATAAGGACCTTAAACATTTTCAAGAGCCATTTTAGGGGTGGGTTAGAATCTGAAGTCAATGAATTGTACACACCATCAATAACGTAAAGATGGATGGCCACATCGCTAATTAGAGAGTGCAAATAAAACAAATGTGACCGGATAAGTCCGCGAAAAAAAAAAAAAAAAATCTCACTTCATATTGTATGAGAAAAGTAAGTCTATTGCAACCAGGAAATTTTGGAGTCAACCCCAGTGGCCATTAATGGTATTACACCGGTTAGTATTGCCTTCTTCGATCTTTATACTAAACCTACACCCACAGTTCCGCCCCTTTTATCCAAATATAGTCACTTTTGCATCTGTTTTCTCTTCTCTTGTGTCAAATGAAGCAGGCTTTACATGAAGACACTGCTCTTAAACACCCATACAACTGCCTCAGCATACTTTCTATTAGGGATGCACCGATACGAGTATCGGCATCGGCTCCAATACTCAGTGTGTGTACTCGTACTCGTACTTGTAAAAGTAATCCGATACAAATGCACCGATACCACTTACGGCTGTGTGACATTCACAGTTCAGTGCAGCAGGTGGAATAATGTGTGGGGAGTGTGAAGAGTGTGGAGATTTTTCCAAATAAATGACAGTGATAAAAGTAACGCTGACTGCAAATAACGTTAAAGACACAGACAGATATGGACACAGCGTTCTGTCCTTCTTCTGCATACATTCCATCCGTTTTCCAGGTGCTCGCGGATGCGTAAACAGAATGAGAATACCAGCGGGTGTATGGAGCGGTGCGGACCACTGCCAACAGAAGTGAAAACGAAACTTATGGCTCATTTCTCTTTTCTCTACCTGCTGAAGCTAAGCTTTTAAACCTTACCAGTGAAAACACTGCAATATTAGTATCACATTAGTGTTACCTCCGTTGTCTCCATGTTTGTTATTACTGACTTTCTTCTTCTTCTTCTCAAAAAACTGTACTCTTCTTCATGGTATTTGTCCAGTATGGTTAATTAAGAGCGGCGCCCCCTGGTGGATTAATTGAGAAACACTCATGCCAACACATTAAATGTCAGTAGCAGCACTTTTTTCCAGTCAGACTAATGACAACGACAATAAAGCACATTTACAAAAGGAACTAAGAACTGGAATGGGATTATTAAAGGTGGGGTCTGAGATCTTGGAAAAACGGTTCGAGCAAGCTACATTTTGAAAATACTCAGTTCAAAAGTCCAAACCCCTTTCTACAGACGTCCCTCTGAAGCCACGCCTCCAGAGTGGTGGCACGTGCAATGCTTGTTCCCAAGGGTTCACGAGCACTGCATAGCAACAATTCGCCGGCTCTGCTGTGCTCCGTACCGGGGTTGGGCTCCGACGCCATCTACGGTCTGATCCGGCCGAACCGTCTCCGACACCGGCTGAGGCTCCGTCCCCTGCTCTGGTACCGTACGCCTCGGGCTCCTACCCTGACTACGGCCCCGGCTGAACCTCTGGATCGCGTATCCCTCATTCAGTCTCCTCTAACACCCCCACTCTTCCAGAACAGCCCCAGTTCAGACCTATGTGACTAATGTTACATTTCCTAGTGGTTTCTGTTGGTGACAAAACAGTTTGCAGGTGAACTTTCCATCCTAATATAACTAATATAGCCAAGCTCTGGCTACACTTCCTGTACAAGGCTCCAGCCTCTGGGAAGGCGAAGAGGGTTCGCGCAGAGGGGGGAAGGGGGGAGGGGTGAATGGCAGTTGAGTTTGATAGACATATCACCATTCAATCATTTCGAGTGGGCGCTCAAAATGATTGGATGGTATTTTTTCAGTCCCGCCCGTTCCACAGGTGACTGATTTTTTAAATTTTTGTGTTAGAGCATTTAATTAATTAGTTGTAATCGGGGTGTGAAGGGGATTTTAAGGAATATAATAAAAAATGCTCCAGAAAAACATCTCAGACCCCACCTTTAAGTACTCGTATCGGTACTCGGTATTGGCAGGTACTCAAATGTAAGTACACGTACTCGGTCTGGAAAAAACTGGTATCGGTGCATCCCTACTTTCTATCTTGCTAAGCTGTCAGACATGAGCCCTGACTGCTGCCTTTGGAGGAGAGGAGGAGGAGGAGGAGAAGAGGAGGAGGAGGAGGAGGAGAAGAGGAGGAGGAGGAGGAGAAGAGGAGGAGGAGGAGAAGAGGAGGAGGCTGGCTGAAGGATAGGGGCGGCGCGGAGGGGCGGAGCAGTTCTCCTGACCGGGCGGTGTCAGCTGAAGAAAACGGGACTGAGGAGCACAGAGGAGCCGTCAAAGGGATTTATTTCCCAGGGTGATTTTCTACAGAACTGCACCAGCGCACTCCAGGTAAGAGGAAGGGCGTTTTCCCATGAGAGGGGGAGTCCTGTGTGAGATTTACTGACAGGGAAAAAAATAGGATTTTTAAAAAACTCTACTGCGGCGCAAATTCACTGTCTAATTTCAAGTACACCTTTATTCATGCAGTTAATACGGCTTATTTCCGTATCATAAACGTTAGTCAAAAGTGCTATATAGCTGCTAAATTATGGACAGCAGTGTATTTGTCGGTTGTCCTTTATCATATTATGCATTCAGATTAATGTTTACCCAAGAAATAGTCTACGGTTTTATGTCCACGCAAAATTTCCAGTTAAAAAAAAAAAAAAAAAATCGTAATTCACTAAGTAGCTGATAATATTTAGGTTTGAATATGTATGCGATATGAATATGTATGCATATCGAAAAATGTTATTATTGTGGTTATTTTTCTCTTCAATTTTGCCTAAATGATGCAGAATCTTGCAATTAAATGAGATATAGAGCACAAAACTGGTCAAAAAAAACGCTCCTACTGTCTGCAAAATGACTAGTTTTACATTTCATATTTTTATGAATGGATATGAGGGCTGATCAGTGCTGCAGTGTGATTGGAGGACATGCACCGGCCATTTGTCATGATCAGGATGAAAGATGACATGAAATGCCTTGTCATTCTGGACACAGGCATGTGTGTGTGTGTGTGTGTGTGTGTGTGTGTGTGTGTGTGTGTGTGTGTGTGTGTGTGTGTAAGTTTTCAGAAGGTCAGCAGCATCCAGATTCCTCACTCACTGTCATTCACTCAATGTCAGACCAGGGACATGAGTATGTGTGCCAGTTTGTATCCTTTAGATGCTCTGTGTGTTTGGATTATGATGATCAAGGAGATGGTCAAGGTGTTGGATCTCTGTGAGGTGCTATTTGCATATGATAGAGTAAGGAAGTTTACCAGATACTCAGATGAGGAATTACAATTGTCTATTCTTTTTTTTTTTTTTTTTTTAAATACCCAACTGAGGGAAGTCTATTTGTATTTGTATTGTGGAGAATGTACACAGATATGCCTTTTCTTTTCTTTTCTTTTCTTTTCTTTTCTTTTCTTTTCTTTTCTTTTCTTTTCTTTTCGAATGGAGCGACAGAATCCAGAACAGATTGGCAGGTTTGGTTAAAACAGGATACCAGCTCCTCTATGTTAAAATGAGCCTGAGGAGATAAGGCTTGCGGAATCAGTGACATCTTTTAAATCACTTCTTGAAACACATTTTTATAGACTTGCTTTTATGTGATGTCTGTCCCGTTTTAACTTTTAATTTTTGATTTTAATTTTAATTTTTAAATTTGATCCTGTTTGATTATTAATTTGTTCATACATCTCTCCAATTGTGTTGCTTCTGTTTTAGTGTTTTTACTTGCTTCGTGTATCTTGCTGTTGTGTCCTCTGTTAAAGCACTTTGTAAACTTTGTTTTTAAAGGTGCTATACAAATAAAGTTATTATTATTATTATTATCATTATTATTATTATTATTATTATTATTATTACTTTTATGAAGTAGATGAACTGGCCATTGATCTGATGCAATAATATTTCACATTTATTTCATATGACAGGTTTTAGTAATAAAGCTGCATCAGTCAGAGTTTTCCCTTGGTTTCGGTAGGTTTAGGTGCTGCTGTTGTTGTTTGATCACAGACTTTAACATTATTTAAATAAAAACTCTACATTTTCACTTAATATAAGACAACTGCCATAACAATATTTGCTTTAAAAAGCATGCAGTTTGTTAGCTAGACTTTCCCCATTACACTGTGACATTAGCAGGGAAAAGTGAAACCAAAATGTTCATGCATAAAGGCACAGTTTCCTGGATTCATCCCTCACATTTCTGTGTTCCATCATAAACAATAACCACAAAACAATATTGGTTAAACAATAGTGAAAGGATCAGAACTGCAAGGTCATAAAATACAGCAAAAGTCCCTTTTCATTTGACTCAGTTGTTGTAAAATTGGTAGCGAAAATTATGATGATCATCTTAACTAACTGTTGACAATCATCAACATTAGCTAATATAGTAATATCATTAACTTTTTTGTCTAGTAATCATTTACTAATAGTCTTCATGTTTTCTAATATAACACAATAATTTACCATTAGTTTGAAAATGCAGTCAACATTAGCTAATACTACATGCCTAAGTTAAGTTTTCATGAATCTTAACTAATTAATTTATGTTTATTACTGCATGTGTGCTTTTAGTTCATTTGTACACATACATATAAAAAGACATGAAATGAAATTGTTTTAACGGTGGTAATACCTGCCCTACAAACATTAAATGACCATATATAGAGTTTAGTGTTTTCCTTTGGATCATATACATCACCTGCTTGTCAGTCACTGGATAGTTCCTTATGACAGTTTGATAACGTTTATGTCTGCTCTTCTGGATATACTGATAAGGAAACAACTTCACTTACTATTTTTGCTATTTGCATGTCAATTTAAGTACACAAGGAATAGGTTAAATTTGCTATTATTTTCTCCCTCAGACACAGATATACATCATATCTAAGATTATCTTTCTGTCCAGAATTCACATTTGGAATTAATAACTTATTTATGTGGTTTTATGACTTATACAGCCACGAACTGACCTCCATTCTAATGTTTGAAAAGGTGAGAAAATGCTCCTTTCAACATATTTAGGGCTCAAGAAAAATGATTATTCATGTTAAAGCAGTGACATCTGGTGGTAGTTAATATATCATATTTTATTTGCTTGTAAGTTTGTTTCTGTATGCTGCCTCTTAGCCACGTCGTCATTGTATTTGAGAACTGGTTCTCAGTTGACCTGTGTGGTTAAATAGGTCCCAAGTCAACCCAGATTCATCCACATCCATGGAAATCATTTGTGTATAGTATTACTTAAATGTGATCAAAGGTAGGTATATGCAGCCCAGGTACTTTTATCATCATGATTGTGTATACAGACATGTTTTGCATTACAAAGAAATGCATCTCTATTCATTATTCAAATAACTTTGGCAATAGATAACTGGCATTACACAATGTGTCATCTGACCACCCGTGGTATTTTTTTAGGTCGAGTCTTAAACAAACCCTTTTTGTGTCCAGTGTTTGTTGAGGAATCACTGGCCCTGTGATCGCCTTGTGCCTGCCTCAGTCTGCATGTTTGTAAATGTGCGCCTTACATTGAAAACAGTGTTTGCATGTTTAAGGTGAAGCAGAACTTATTTGTTTATCTCCCATCCTGTAATATGATCATGTGAAAGATTTCTTGACAAGTCTAGGGAGGAATCTTGATAGTAGGGATAGGTTGTTTTTTTTTTTTACATCATGGGGCGCTGATATCAAGTGAAACACTGTCAAAATCTTCAAGTCAGAAAAATATTCTGTTTTTTGTTTTGTTTTTTTAAGTCACATCTGTTTCCTTATCCAGTTTTTAGATTTAGAAGCTGCTTTTGCCTTTGGCTTAGACCTTAATTTGTCTAAATGTCTTGTGGCTGCTTTGTCTTGTGTTGATTCTCCGTTAGAATATGGTCCATGTGTTTCAGCCTCATCTAGCAGGCCTCCATAGAAATAATGCACACTGCAACTTGAACTCACTGTCTCTTATTAAAGGAAATGATTTAATATGCCATCCATCATCTTGTACACTTGTGAGGATTCATCATTTGTGTGGAGAATGTAGGCTGGCTATAATGATAAATGTAAATTTACCTCAAGCATGAAACCCAATCCTCTCATTTGAATATGGATAACATAAAAAGTCTCAATTTCAGAGAGAAGTAAACTACAGCTGTTCAGTGGTTTATTCATAACTTGATGCCAGAAAGTGTAGATCTGTTCATATTAGAGGTATATCATATTAATCATAATCATAATTTATGGTAATTGGTCATATAATATGGACGTCTTCACACTTTCTGTGAACAGCAGCAGAGTCTAAAAGCAATTAAATGTCAAGCCTCCTGACTGCTGTGGAGGAGTTACTGCAGAAGAATGGAGAAACTTAGAAAGTGTGTTTGGATGTAAAAAAATAAATAAATAAACCCACTAAACACTAAAGATTATGCCATCCTTCACTAAGATTTCTGAGTAGGGCACAGGTTATTAAAAGTTTAACTTCATGAAGTCTGTGTCAAAGTCTATTTTATGCTGGAAGCCCATCATTTGCTGACATTAGCGACATCTGATCTGGGTCAGGTTTTCTGCAAAAATCATGTGCAAGAAGTGTTCTACCATTAGCTTAGACATGCAGTCAGCTAATGTCAATAAACATCCAGCTCCCACTCAAGCACATGCAAATCTTACACAGAGAAGCTTTAATTAGTGTTAATTAAATAGGGGGGGTTCAGTGGTTAGCACTTTTGTCTCTGAGCATCCAAAGGCATCATCCATAGGCATGCACCATAGTAGGTTTATCGGTCAACCTAAGTCGCCTATAGATGTGAATGTGAGAGTGAATGGTTGTTTGTACATGTCAGCCCTGTGATCAACTGTTGACACGTCCAGAGTGTCCCCCACATTCACCCATTCAGCTCCAGCACTAAAGGAGGGAAATCTACAATGTCAAATAACCATAAATGTGTTACTGGAACTAGACATCAGACATTAGAATGGCACCTGCTCTTATTGTTAACCATTCAGTCAGTATTTCCTTGCAGAAGGTTCTTTGGGCAAAGTCCTTCGTCAGGAATATTGCTCATGTCACAAACCTGCTTTTTAGACTATGCCTTATCGTTCTTCATTGTTACATAAAGTTCGAAAGTGCAATTTTTGTTCACTTTCTGCAATGAAAATATGGGGTTTGATTTAGGAAAAGAAGCTGGTTTGGGTTAAAAAGACCCTTTTACAACTGGTCAGTGAATGTTTCTGTTTCTGTCGTCTTACGTACAAAGTGCTCACTTGAACATAAAAGTTTCTATGCCTTCCCACACAAACCAATGATCACACAGACTATACACTGTGAATGACATAACAGATTGTAACATCTTGTTTCTACGTCTTAAGAAAATATAACACACATAAAACCTCCATGTTAATAAAAAGATAAGAAAAAAAATAACTCATACTATTGCTTTGTCACTTCACCATGTCACATACTGTAACTTAAATGTAATCAATACATCTAAATATTTTGATTATTTCTAATTTATCATACGTGTTTTTATCTCAGAAAGCATTATATCTAATGCAGTACCTGAATATAGAATCTATCTATTATATCTGCACAAGTTAAAACGCACACTTTTTATGCCTAACGACAGATCCATAATATATTGTAGGACATCTTAAAAGGGTTTCTATGTTAATGTAAGTCCTAGGGGGATCTTTGTAAAATACATCAAGCCAATAGATCTTTTTCCCTGGCACAGTTAACAGAGCTGCGTTGTTGTAGAATTGAAGGCTGACCCAGCTATACACACCATGCTATTATATCTCATAGTTCATGATGGTGGAGCCTGGAGTCGTCTGATTTATGAAATCATTTACATTCCGAGATGTTACAATCACAACGAATGATTATTTGACTCATATTTCAAGATTCAAGAGTCTTTAATGTCATTCAACACTGATATGATTAACGAAATTATGATCCAAAGGATTGATAGTGAAATGAAATGAACATTTAAAAAACACTCACATTTAAACTAGAAAAAAAATAGAAAAACAGAGCACACACACATTTAAAACAGAAACAGAAAACAGAGTAAAATGCAGATGATAATAATAATAATAATAATAATAATAATAATAATAATAATAATAATAATAATAAATCAGCATAGAAGAGGAGGACAAATGGCTGAAATGTAAACAGATTATTGCGTGTTATGTTAAAGTAATTGTACTTTATATTGTGTAAGTTGATTGCATGGCTATGTTGTGGTGATTTCATCATAATGTATAAATGTTTTATGTTTTGAGTGCTTAATCACATAATATCTTTACATACTTAAAGAGTTACTTGTTTTTTTCCAGAGAATTGAAAGCTGAACAGCTGTGTACAACTGTACCACTGCACCTAAATATAGTATCTGTGTTTTCTCTAATTGTGAAGGTGTCAGGATGTCATCAAAGGTCACTGCAGAGGAGATGGAGGAGATCAGGGAGGGCTTCCAGAAAGTGGGTGAGTAAAAATATTTGTCTGTGGATATTGCATTTGTCAGCCAATCACAGTATCTTTGAAGTGGGTTAACAGCTGCAAAGAAGCTGTTGTTCATATGAGCTTTTTTAACCGATGTTCTTTGACGACATCTACATATGTATTTCATTTAGCTCAAAATATGGCAGCTATTGCTTCAGATAACACTCACATGATTAAAAGATGTTACTTTGTCAAAACCTTTCATTTTCAGGGTGTAGTTGCTCATCTGAGGTTGTTAGTTGCACCTCTGAGGTTGTTCTTTCACATAGCGTGGGGATGGGGATCTCAAAGTGACACAGATAAAAGAAGGATGGAGACAATTCTGACAGCCCACAGTGGAAATATTCATCCTTATTTCAGTAGAATACCCAAAACTAATATGTTCACACTCTCAACTTGCCCCCAGACAGTCCTTTATGACCCAGAACTGAAGACCTGAAGCTCTTTTTAGAGTCACCAAACTCCTGTGAATAGTGATCTTAAGAACCTGAGAGTCTTTTTTATCGAATAATTGTTACTTTGGTCTTATGATACCTTAGGAAACATCCAAATAAACAAGCAAATCAAATGAGGTAGAGATGGTAATGATGCTAAAAGCAGTAGATGTGTACAACATGATGAAATGACTCCTTTGGCACAGTGTCAAAACTCTTATTTCTTGACAATCTGTTGATCTTTTTCTTTTTTGTTAGTTTTTGAATGATAAATCTTGGGAGCTCCTTTAAGCATTATATTATAATATATGTTCCATTAAACAGTCTAATAAACAATAATATATGTTCCATTAAACAGCCTAATAAACAATAATATATGTTCCATTAAACAGTCTAATAAACAATAATATATGTTCCATTAAACAGCCTAATAAACAATAATATATGTTCCATTAAACAGCCTAATAAACAATAATATATGTTCCATTAAACAGCCTAACAAACAATAATTTATGTTCCATTAAACAGCCTAATAAACAATAATATGTGTTCCATTAAACAGCCTAATAAACAATAAAATATATTCCATTAAACAACCTAATAAACAATAATATGTGTTCCATTAAACAGCCTAATAAACAATAATATGTGTTCCATTAAACAGCCTAATAAACAATAATATGTGTTCCATTAAACAGCCTAATAAACAATAAAATATATTCCATTAAACAACCTAATAAACAATAATATATGTTCCATTAAACAGCCTAATAAACAATAATATGTGTTCCATTAAACAGCCTAATAAACAATAATATGTGTTCCATTAAACAGCCTAATAAACAATAAAATATATTCCATTAAACAACCTAATAAACAATAATATATGTTCCATTAAACAGCCTAATAAACAATAATATATGTTCCATTAAACAGCCAAATAAACAATAATTTATGTTCCATTAAACAGCCTAATAAACAATAATATGTGTTCCATTAAACAGCCTAATAAACAATAATACGTGTTCCATTAAACAGCTTAATCAACAATAATATATGTTCCATTAAACAGCCTAATAAACAATAATATATGTTCCATTAAACAGCCTAATGAACAATAATATATGTTCCATTAAACAGCCTAATAAACAACAATATGTTCCATTAAACAGCCTAATAAACAATAAAATATATTCCATTAAACAGCCTAATAAACAATAATATGTGTTCCATTAAACAGCCTAATAAACAATAACATATGTTCCATTAAACAGCCTAATAAACAATAATATATGTTCCATTAAACAGCTTAATCAACAATAATATGAGTTCCATTAAACAGCCTAATAAATAATAAAATATGTTCCATTAAACAGCTTAATAAACAATAATATGAGTTCCATTAAACAGCTTAATCAACAATAATATGAGTTCCATTAAACAGCCTAATAAATAATAAAATATGTTCCATTAAACAGTCTAATAAACAATAACATATGTTCCATTAAACAGCCTAAAAAACAGTAACATATGTTCCATTAAACAGTTTAATAAACAATAATATATGTTCCATTACATAGCCTAATAAACAATAATATATGTTCCATTAAACAGCCTAATGAACAATAATATATGTTCCATTAAACAGCCTAATAAACAACAATATGTTCCATTAAACAGCCTAATAAACAATAAAATATATTCCATTAAACAGCCTAATAAACAATAATATGTGTTCCATTAAACAGCCTAATAAACAATAACATATGTTCCATTAAACAGCCTAATAAACAATAAAATATATTCCATTAAACAGCCTAATAAACAATAATATGAGTTCCATTAAACAGCCTAATAAACAATAATATATGTTCCATTAAACAGCTTAATCAACAATAATATGAGTTCCATTAAACAGCCTAATAAATAATAAAATATGTTCCATTAAACAGCTTAATAAACAATAATATGAGTTCCATTAAACAGCTTAATCAACAATAATATATGTTCCATTAAACAGCCTAATAAACAATAATATATGTTCCATTAAACAGCCTAATAAACAACAATATGTTCCATTAAACAGCCTAATAAACAATAAAATATATTCCATTAAACAGCCTAATAAACAATAATATGTGTTCCATTAAACAGCCTAATAAACAATAACATATGTTCCATTAAACAGCCTAATAAACAATAATATATGTTCCATTAAACAGCTTAATCAACAATAATATGAGTTCCATTAAACAGCCTAATAAATAATAAAATATGTTCCATTAAACAGTCTAATAAACAATAACATATGTTCCATTAAACAGCCTAATAAACAATAACATATGTTGCATTAAACAGCCTAAAAAACAGTAACATATGTTCCATTAAACAGTTTAATAAACAATAATATATGTTCCATTAAACAGCCTAATAAACAATAATATATGTTCCATTAAATAGCCTAATAAACAATAATATATGTTCCATTAAACAGCCTAATAAACAATAACATATGTTCCATTAAACAGCTTAATAAACAATAATATATATTCCATTAAATAGCCTAATAAACAATTATATATGTTCCATTACATAGCCTAATAAACAATAACATATGTTCCATTAAACAGCTTAATAAACAATAATATATGTTCCATTAAATAGCCTAATAAACAATAATATATGTTCCATTAAACAGCCTAATAAACAATAACATATGTTCCATTAAACAGCTTAATAAACAATAATATATGTTCCATTAAACAGCTTAATAAACAATAATATATGTTCCATTAAACAGCTTAATAAACAATAATATATGTTCCATTAAACAGCTTAATAAACAATAATATATGTTCCATTAAACAGCTTAGTACACATTATGAGAAGTTTTACGGTGGTGGATAAAATCAGTGACTTTAAATGGTGAACAGTTCTATGTGAAAGGCAGGGAGGTAGATGTTGTCACATAACCTGTTGGTGTTATGTTATTGTGCCAATCAGAAATCGAGAAAAGCATTATGAAGTTCGCTGCTGATCATTAACTTTACTTTTTTGCTTCCACTCGGTGTCTTCAGATGTGGATGGTAATGGGTACATCTGTGCCTCTGAACTGGGTGAACTTTTCCAGGAGGTGGGTTGTCCGCTACCCGGATACCAGATCAGAGAGCTCCTGCAGAAGCTGGACCGAGACAGAGACAGCCATATCAGCCTCGAAGAGTTCACCGCTGTAGGTAACACTGACTAACCAACTAACTAACAGCCTTAGTAACAGTTTACTAACTGTCAGCTACATGTGAAATGAAATGATATCCAAACTTCTTGGAAGACAATAGGGATTAAATGGTTAGCTAACAAAACAGGTCCTGTTAAAGTATGTTGTTGGTCAGTAAAACTAACCCCAAGTGAATTCACTAACAGTTGACATATGGTAGATATGAATCAGTATTTTGACAACGATCCCCATAACTGCACTAAAAACCTAGGCGTTTGTGTTTTTATGTTAACGTTCAGATTTTTGGAGACTTGAAGGATGACCGTATGGCCAAATGTTTCAAAAAAGCTCTCAACAAGAAGGAAGGTATCGTTGCAATAGGGGGCACCAGTGAGATCTCTAGTGCAGGAACTCAGCATTCAATCTCTGGTTAGTACAATTTCTAATCATAACAGTACAACACAGACTGAATGATGTGGAAGGCTAGATTTACTTCATTCATCAAGGCTGAGTTCATCCACACTGTATTTCAGAGCAGGAGCGCTTTGCCTTTGCCAACTACATCAACACATCTCTGGAGGATGATCCAGACTGCACACATCTGCCCATCAACCCAAACACTGGAGACCTCTTTACTGCTGTGGCAGATGGCATCCTGCTTTGGTAAACCTTTTCCTCTTCTTTCCACTGCATGCACTAATCCCCTGCCTATCTGTGGTGACTCACTCTGTTTTAAGACATTGTATGTGTACACTGTAAAAATGATTTGTTAACCTAGTCATGTGATCGTCTTGCTTTGATTGAAGTTGTGGTAGTGTAAACTGTCAAGGCAAAATCTCTGGAAATCTAAATACACAATAGCCTTTTAAGTGTGCAGTTAAGGGCCTTTTATTGTTGTCATAGTTTTGCATGGACAGACTTCTCTCTCTACATTTTGTTGCTGTGCTGTCACTTTAGGAAGATCTGAATGAATACATTATCACTGGGAAATGAGAACGGGAACTCTCTGACTTCCCTTGTTTTGGCTTTGATTAAAACCATTAATAACTAGAAAAGCACTCGGAGAGCGCAGACCTCCGCCAAGCGCAAAAATTCCCCACATAATCGGTGATACAAATCCTACATTTATTTTTTAAAATTAAATCCGCCTTCTGGATCAGATCCGGATCAGCCTTTGAAATGTGATAGAGGACCCCATTGTCAATTCCTGAGTTAAATTTCATGAGTTTTGGTCAATAATTAAGCAAGATACTGGGAAACAAAAATTTTGGCCCCATTTACCACAATGTTAACGAAAATTTCAAAGTGATCCAGAATCCAGGATTTCTTCCGGATCACCCCCAAAAGTTAATCATTTCTTCCTTATCCCATTTCCAACAAACCCTGAAAATTTCATCAAAATCTGTCCATAACTTTTTGAGTTATGTTGCACACTAACGAACAGACAGACAAACAAACCCTGGCAAAAACATAACCTCCTTGGCGGAGGTAATCATCTTTGGTGGCATTAATTATTTTTTCACAGTGTACCTTGTACTAACATGTTATTATCATTTTTTAGTAAACTTATCAATCACTCCGTACCCGACACCATTGATGAGAGAACCATCAATAAGAAGAAACTCACAGCTTTCACCACACATGTGAGCTATTAGTTGTTTTTACATGGTGCTTTTCATAGCTTGGAGGTAACTACATCAACAGTTTTAATGTATTTATCTTTTCCCAACAGGAGAACTTAAACTTGGCTCTGAATTCAGCCTCGGCCATCGGTTGCCAGGTTGTCAATATTGGAGCTCAAGATCTGAAGGAGGGAAAACCTCATCTGGTGCTTGGACTTCTCTGGCAGATTATAAAGATAGGACTGTTTGCTGATATAGAGCTGAGCCGCAATGAAGGTAAGTACAAGTATATATGTACAGTGGCTATAAAAAAAAATTCACCCCTTTGTTTGTTTTCCCTTTTCATAACATTGAATCATACTGAAAACACTTCGATGTTGTAGTCAAAACAGCCGTCTATAATGTAATGTCAGTTCATGACAAATATGTAAAGTAAGTAATTGAATAAATGCTCATCCCCTTCAAATTAGTATATGAAATAGAAGCGCCTTTAGCTGGAGTCGCTGCACTGTCAGAGTGGACCTCAGTCAGGTCTTGCACATGCCACAGTGAATATGTCCTGTAATCAAAGCTAAAGGTAATCCAGTGAAATATTGTGAGTTGGATTTTTTTAGCTAATCTGTGTATAAAAACAGACATATACACTGTGTGTTACCTTGTCGTTTGTGGACAGAAATTTTGAGCAGAGCTGTGGCAAACACTACAGCTAACTTACAGAAAACACTTTTTTTTTTTTTTTTTACTTGTTTTAGTAAAAGGTACAAATCAAACAGAGAAATGGTCACAGGTACATTCAGACATTTACATACTGTATACTGTCCACAGACTGAATGAAAAAGTCCCATTTTTTCCTGTAATTTACACCGTTGTGTTGTTGTAGGTGGAGATTGTAGGTCATCATTTCCATTAAATGAATATAATTGACAGTTTTTATGACCAAGGAGATTGAGGGAGGATCCTTTTTTAGCCAATATTTTGTGATGTACAGAGAACACACTTTTAATCCTCTTGATGTTCAACACCAACAAGAAGTTTCAACTGCATGATAAATGTTAAGACATAACATTATATTTGCAATCATATCAACTTCCCATCATTTATGAACAAACTAATTAGCATTATCTGCTGTATTAAAGATGCTATCTCACAGACCATAATGCACTATGAATTCATGCTAACTTTAACTCATGCTCAATCATGCTATCATACTGGGTAGTGTAATTAAGTACCTGTAAATGTCATGACAGAATCTTTTGATGGTTTCCTTAGTGTAAACACAACTACGGTAGAGCTGCGCAGAAAAAAAAAAGTTTTAAATAAACAGAGGCAATGAAAATTAAATGTAACAGGCAACAAATTGTCAGTCAAAGCCCAAATGTTATGCTCAGGTTCCCGTGTTAAATAATGTAAATGTCTTTAAAAATACAGTTTTCACAAACATAGGAATTAGCAAAAGAGACCAGGCTGCAAACATGTTTATTTCTGCTATAAAGTTAGACATTTTAACATGGGGGTCTATGGGGAATGACTGGCTTTTGGAGACGACTTCAAGTGGCCAATCCAGGTGCTTCAGGTTTTGGATCTTCAGCACTGGATTTAGATTTATTTGCATCTACAACAACCAGTCCTGTCTTTTCTGTGTGCAGCTTTAGCAGCTCTACTGGAAGAAGGAGAAACCCTGGAGGACCTGATGAAGCTCAGTCCTGAAGAGCTGCTGCTGCGCTGGGCGAACTTCCACTTGAAGAAAGTCGGGATGAGCATCTCAAACTTCTCAAGTGATATTAAGGTAAGAAAAATACCTGGGATCCCCAATCCTTCTACATATGATTTTAGTTTTATCTTCATAAAATATCCTGCTTTCAGTGGCTGGACTGTGCAGTTTGGTCATAAGCTCCTTTCATTCATTTTGCAAAAAAAAAAAAAAAGGTTAATTTTCATTTAATTTCATTTATTAAGATTCCCTTTAGCAACTGAATCATCAGTTGCTATTCTTCCTGGGGTCTC
Source organism: Sphaeramia orbicularis (assembly GCF_902148855.1). Lineage (NCBI taxonomy): Eukaryota > Metazoa > Chordata > Actinopteri > Kurtiformes > Apogonidae > Sphaeramia > Sphaeramia orbicularis. The sequence goes on from NC_043966.1 coordinate 46,070,934, forward strand.
CTTTACATTACATTACAATTTTAATTATTTGCATCAATCTTACACCATTCACGCCCACACACACACACACGCACACACCTACACACACATACACACACACACATACACACACTCAAACAGGACATATACAACAGCCCAATGCAATAAAAATAAACAAACAAAATAAGTACTATACATTTGTACTCCTTCACCAAACATCCAATAATTCATTTATTTTTTTTCAACCTTTATTTAATCTTGAAAAATAGTACAGTAATGATATAATTTGCAATAACAAGAATCAGTGTTGATAAAACAAACATGCAATTTGGTAATCAATAAAACTTTTAGGGTAACCAAAGGAATTACAGCAAGAACTTGTGAGATAAAAACAATCAAAATAAAAAGACCAGAATAGTTAGTACTTGCAGTGTAAAGAAATAAAGAAACAACAAAACATATTTTAATGTGTATTTTTATGGCTCTCCACAGGACTCCAAGGCATACTATCACCTGCTCGAGCAGATCGCTCCAGATGGCACCAAAGAGGATGTTCCCCGTGTGGAGATTGACATGACTGGCCTCTATGTGAGTGTTACAACACGCAACGTTATTGTCAGTGACATGGATCATTGGCATCCAGTCCAAACCCAGGTGAAGCTTTGTATAGGGTTATCAGAGCTGTAAATGGATCCTCCTGCTTCCTGTGGAGCTATATTGGCATTGGAATATCCTTCCACCTCTTTCCTCCTTTTCCATGTAATGCTTTTCATATTATGGACAGGTCTGACAGCGGATAACAGCTTTGCATGCATGTTGCCTCTTTAATTTCTAATAGTCAGGAATTCAGACATCCTCCAACATACTGTGATTATAGTGTGATGGCCAAAGCTCCAGGCCAATCATTCTTTTAGTCTTTAATAACTACATGAAATTAGTCAGTCCCCTTTATCATTTGTAATGGAAGACACAATCCACGTTAAAGCTGCCAACAGAAATGTTCAGTGCTATGAGCTCCAGCCAAGGTTATTATCGTTAACAAAAACTAACGAAATGACAAAAACTAGAATTGAAAAAACATTTTCGTTAACTGAAATAAATAAAAACTATAATTAAAAGAAAAAACGATAACTAACTGAAACTGTATTGTGTGCTTACAAAACTAACTAAAACGTATAAAAACCCCAACTGGTCAAGACAGACAGCCATCTTCCAGGAGTCTGGGTCTGCTTGAGGTTTCTGCTGTTAAAGGGAAGTTTTTCCTCGCCACTGTCACCAGTCACAAGTGTTTGCTCCTGGAGGATTCTGTTGGGTTTCTGTAAATTGGCTTAGAGTCTGGTTTTGACCAACTCTATATATAAAGTGTCATGAGATAACTTTTGTTGTGATCTGGCGCTATATAAATAAAATTTTGATTGATTGATTGATTTGATTGGTTTTCCCCTGTAAGTCGCTTTGGAAAAAAGCATCTGCCAAATGCGTAAATGTAAATGTAAAAATTATGGACACAATTCCCTTTGTTTTCATCTTTGTCAATGTCGGGTTGATACGAAATCGATTTATTTCGCTCTAGCAGTTTTAGTTGGTGGCACCATACGACACTTCACGGTCACTTCTCATCACTTGTCATTTAGAGTCGTCTTCTGGTCCCCACTCTACCTGGAAACATGGAGATTAAAGTTGGGAGAAAGCAGCAGAATCCTGTCTGGGATTTATTTGAATATGACAGAGAAGAACATAAAAGATATATTCATTCATCCATTATCTGAACCCGCTTTATCCTCTCTAGGGTCACGGGCGTCGCTTGGAGCCTATCCCACCTACATAGGGGCGAAGGCGGGGTACACCCTGGACAAGTCGCCAGTTCATCGCAGGGCATAAAAGATATAAAAAAAACCTAAAACTAAACTAAAACTAAGCATGTAGAATAAAACTAAAACTAATAAAAACTAGCAAACCTGCTCTAAAAACTAATTAAAACTAACTGAATTAGAGAGAGAAAAAAAAAAAACTAAACTAAATAAAACTGAACTATACTGAAAAAAACAAAACTATTATAACCTTGGCTCCAGCTGGGGACTACTCACTTAATTCTACAGAACTGCTCCAGAAAGGGTAGATCTAATTTTACTTTCCTTTTATTGTTTTTAATGACATGCTCCATTTGTAATGTAATGCAAAAGAAATGTAAATGTATGTCTGTTTGCATGTGTGTCACCAGGAGAAGGATCTGTCGAAGAGGGCCGAGTGTATGCTGATACAGGCCGATCGACTCGGCTGCCGGCAGTTCGTTACTCCTGTCGATGTTGTGGGTGGAAACGCAAAGCTCAACATGGCCTTCGTAGCCACACTGTTCAACAAACACCCAGCTCTCACCAAACCAACGGACCAAGACTTTTATGTGGCTGGTATGCATGCGTGAACACACTCCCTCACCCACTTCCAGTATATATGTTTTCTTAACAAATGTCTCCTTCCTCCAGGTGAGACCAGAGAGGAGAGGACTTTCAAGAACTGGATGAACTCCCTTGGAGTCAGTCCACATGTTCACCGTATTTATGGGTCAGTAGCTATTGCATCCTATTCAGTAGTGTTTTATGCATTGTTACGCCCTAGTCTAGGGGTAAAAAAAGGCATAACATAAAATGACTCCCCACTCGATTCCCACTCCCAAGGAAGACCGTGACAAATAATGTTAAATTAAAACCGAGCAGCAGTTTATTCAATGTAGGGTGAGCAGTGATAAAAATAACAAACAAAACCAACTCAAACACTCTGTACTTCCCTAGTAAAAATAAAAGAACAAAAATACACAGGACTAACCTGGCCTCCTAACTCAAAAACAGGAGAAAACGTGACGAAAATAAAATTGACTTCTCACCCTAAACCAGTGCTGCGGTGTCCTTAAACTATTTACAATGTGAATAAATACTGAATTCAAAAATGTCGAAAATCTCTCTCTCATATCTCTACATATCTCTCTAATAAATACACTGAATTGTTTAAATACATGTGTGTGTTCATCTGTGTGTGTATTTAATGCAGTGATCTGCATGATGCCTTGGTGATTCTCCAGCTCTATGAAAAGATTAAGGTACCAGTGAACTGGGAAAGAGTCAACCGTCCTCCGTTCAAAGGAGCAGCAGCACATTTAAAAAAGGTCTGTGTGGACTCATGTCATTCTCTTCTGTATATTATAATAGGGTGGGTTAAATTGAATGAATGTAGTTTGGTCATTCGTTTAAAAAAAAAAGCATCTGTCGTTCTATCTATATAATGTTGATATTAAGTAACTCCATCAGTAACCTAATGTTGGCTTCTGTTTCTCACACCCATGATAAAAGCCTCATAGACTCACTTTTATGCAGAGGATTTAGGTCGGTTTCAGTGGTGTTGTGGGACACAATTAAACTTATATGATAATAGTTGAGCACTCAGAGTTCCTTACACTTAGGGCTGGGCAATTTGAACAAAAAGTTTGTAATCTTATGAGGGAGAATCACGATCCATGATCTGAATCCTAATTTTCTCTCCTCTTACAAAATGTCGGTGAGTTACAACCAAACCGTAACTTTTCCTCTAGTTTTCTCTGGTTTCCTTTGGCTTGGCTGTGTGATGGCATTGTGTTGTTGTATTTGAATATAAAGTCTATATTATTACAATGTTGACAACATTTTTAGAATTAGTCCATATGAACACAAGTCCATATTTTCCACATTTTTCTTCAAATTTTCCTGTTGATAAAATTGCAGTGATTCCACAAATCTCCTGGAGATTTTATACTGAAGTTAAACTGTTTTCACCCTAGCATAACTCTAATGCATGTGTGTTTGTCAGACTTACTACACATTACAGTTTAGAAACCAGACGTGCAGCTTACAGTGATTTTTCATCATTATTTTTGCAGCAAAGCAACACACTAAACAACCTTCCAAGTTAATGTGGACTAAACCTAATCACTTCAGTGGAGACAGGCACAAAAGTATTGCTATAACAGACTGAGATAAACTCACCGGCCTAGAAAACTGTGCCAGTGATATTAATGCTACAAATTCATCGGTTAGTGCAACGCTCTCTGTAAAATACAATAAACACTCTGATAAACATTATGAAAGTTATGACTTCACTGTTTTTTATTTTCTAAATGACATGATCTGTACAATGCCTCTGAAAAGTAGATTATTTGACAAATTAAGATCAATCATGTTTGAAGACCAAGAGTTTGCCCGGATGCTATTACACTTAAAGTATAATAAAAGTATACTATAAAGTAAGAAAGTCCCAGAAAGTACTGAAATTATGCATTTGTACAGTATACTACCGGTCAGTGTCCTTAAGTTTACTGTATAAAATGAACTTGAAGAGTACATATTTTTTTGTAAGAAACCACACAATACATAAGAAATACATATTAAAGGTTTTTTGAATTATGTATGTAAACTTATGGTACGTGTACAACTCTTGCACTTTTAAGACCTGTGCCTGAAATGTACTTTGTGTGTGTGAGACAGATAGAAAACTGTAACTACGCTGTGGAGCTGGGTATAAAAAAAGCAGGCTTCTCTCTGGTGGGAATCGCAGGACAAGATCTCTACGATGGAAATCAAACTCTAACCCTGGCCCTGGTCTGGCAACTAATGAGGAGGTGATATGAATGTTTAAAACATTAACCTTTGCAGTAACTGTGAGACAACCATTAAGCTACAGAGACTCTAAAGCAGGGGTCTCAATCTCATTTTCTTTCAGGGGCCACATTCAGCCCGATTTGATTTTAAGTGGGCCGGACCAGCAAAATAATAGCAGAATGACCTATAAATAATGACAACTCCAAATATTTGTCTTTGTTTTAGTGCAAAAAAACAACATTAAGTTATAAAAATACTTACTTTTATAAACTATCCAAACAAAAAAGATGTGAATAACCTGAAAAAAATGAAATTTCTTAAGGAAAATAAGTACAATTTTAACCATATTATAGCTAAACTTATCATTTCTACATGTGCATTATGGATCGAATCTACAACGACGCTAAACACTTAGTAACAGGCAGAAGACTGTTAAAATTGGGCTCAATTTTCTTTAGACATCACAGGTTGTTCATATTTGTTCAGGTTATTCACATTTTATTGTTACAGGATAGTTTGTAAATGTAAATATTTTCATAATTTAATGTTATTTTTTTGCAGTGAAACAAGGACAAAACTTTGAAGTTGTCATTATTTATAGACATAATGTAATATTATTTTTTTTCACATTAAATCAAGAAGAAAATATGGAGTCATTATTTTTTGTAGGCTATTATTCTGTTATTTTACTAGAGGTCATATTGGTCTGTATGTGGAACCTGAACTAAACTGAGTTTGACAGCCTTGACTGTGAAATTTTTGCACTTTGCAAATTCATCCCACAGGCCGGATTGGAGCATTTGGCCCCCGGGCCGCATGTTTGAGACCCCTGCTCTAAAGTGTGGATAGTGTAACTGCAGCTGTCACTACACTATAAAGTTAAAGTCGTCACTTTATCAATCATCCTCTGTTCCTTATCTATTATGAAGCTTTTTTTCTGTTGTAACATTTGTTTGCAGGTACACCCTAAACCTCCTTGAAGACCTTGGAGAGGGAGAAGTAGCAGGAGATGATTTGATAGTTGCGTGGGTCAACAAGACTTTGGCTGAGGCTGGAAAGAGTTCATCGATCAAAAGCTTCAAGGCATTTCACCCTTTGTTTTCTACACAGTCTCAATTAGTCAAAATAGAAATTTAGCTGGTTGTACAAAAAGTGCTCTCATATGTCTTAATATTTTAATATTAGCCGCCTCAGCTTTGCGTGCTACTCATCTTAATGCAAGTTAGACCAGATTCATTTCCATAAAATAAAGATAAGTACAAAATAACCTTCTACCTACACAATTTAGTAGTAGTAGTAGTAGTAGTTTATGCAGTCATGACAACACCAAATATTGTACACAGTATTGACATTTCACGCAAAAGAAAGAAAAAGAATCACAGAATCACAAAATCAAGAATCATGTGTTGAATAATGTGTTGAATAATGACTGAAAAGGTATAGGCAGAAGCAGACTGCTTATCAAGGCCTATCCTATATTACAACTTTTTAGGCTACCAACCTCCAAAGAAACAACAACAACAGATAATTAATTGCATTTATAAGCTTCAAAAATAGCTTCACAAACCATTTTCTTAAAAACCAAAAAAGAATTACATGTTTTTAAATTTATGTTGGCATCATTCCAAAATTTAACTCCAATAATGGACACACATCTCCTTTTCATACCTTTTTTAGCTTTTTGTACAGTAAATTTGCAAACACCTCTGAGATTATATGGAATGTCCTGAATTGAAAAGAACCTCTGTATTGGGTCAGGGAGCATTTTTGATTTTGCTCTGAACATAATTTGCATTATTTTATAATAAAAGAGATCATAAAATTTCATCACATAAGAATTTAGAAAAAGTGGCTCTGTGTGAGCATAATAATCAGCCTTATTGATAATACATACATAATTTAGGGTCTTTGTGAATAAAGTTTTGTGCGTGTCTTTGTTTAGGACAAGGCGATCAGTACCAGTATGCCAGTTCTGGACCTGATTGACGCCATCCAACCCAACAGTGTGAACTTTGATCTAGTTAGAACAGGAGAACTGACAGATGAAGACAAGCTGGACAATGCCAAGTAATAATCCTACACATTTATACAGATATTTCATGGATACAACATGTTTCAACACTAACTCTTACCTATTTACCAGGTACGCGGTTTCCATGGCAAGAAAGATCGGTGCAAAGGTGTACGCCCTGCCTGAGGAAATAGTAGAGACCAACCCCAAAATGGTGATGACCATCTTCGCCTGTCTGATGGGAAGAGGCATGAAGAGGGTGTAGAGGGGACACATTCTGGGTGGATCAAACAGGAGGAGAGGGAACATAGTTGTAATGTATTTTTTTAATTCTCAAGATAGAAGTGTTTCTTAAGTCGGCTATTCTTCATTTTTAACTCTTGATCATTAAAGTAAACTGAAGCAAGGGGCTCGAAAGGATGTGAGAGATGAATTTTCAACAGTTAAGTAGGAATTCAGCAATGGTTGCATTATAAAGAATATGGGTTTGTGGGTGTTTTTGTTTTTTGTTTTTTTTTACTAGATCTTACCTGTACTTTTATGCCATATTTTGGCCTTTTAGAGGGACTTTCATACTGTCCACAGATATAGATGAATAATAAGTCCAATCCCATTTGTCCTCCTTGGCCCTAACCATATGGGGTCCCATATCCTTTGGGGCTCATGGTCATCTCGTCCTCCAAATGGCCCCCAGAGAAGAGCATTTTCAGATTAATTTTGCCAAAAGGAGTGGAAGTAGAAAACTGCCAGACTGTTGTATGAACTGCAGTTATGGTCATAGGTGCAGGGAAAGAAACATACAAATATCTTGGTAAATGTAGGTGGGAATAATACCTGCATCACAGAGGAAACTGTAACAGCACCAAACTGATTCAGCCATCGGATGAGAAATTTACAATGTGAATCCTGGGAATACTATAAAATCTGAATAGCTTTAATGCTCCATCATATTATATACTATGTAATGTGCAGTGAGCTTCATATCAGGATCCTACATCACATTGCTGGGATTCATTTCATTGTGATGGCCTGCACCGGTACCTTTTCCCAATTATTACATAGCTGCTATTTAATTAAGTAGATGATTTGACCTCAGATTATTTTATTGACTATATACACTGAAGAAAAATATAAATGCACGAAGAAATATTTTGATGTATATTTATGTAAATGAAAGAGAATATATAGCCAACAATAACAGCAAATTTTCCTTAACAAATGGACTTTAATTTGTGAGCATTACAGGCAGTTGAAAAGAAATAGTCCAGGAGCATCAAGAACACAATGGGGGTCAACGGTCCGAGTTCACAGATAGTCTACAACAAATTTATTGTTTAAGTTTTTTGAGCTGATTTAGGATAATTTTGGTGTGCTGAATCCAAAAATCACATTAATTTTGCTCAATCAGGTCAACTTTCTGAACTATGCTACATATTGGCTTTTTAACATTTTTGCTTACATTTATTGGCATTTTCACATCATATGATACAAAATTATTTCATATTTCTTGCAGTCAATGAGTTCTGAAGATTTTACTTTTGCCAATTTATGATTAATGTTTTTTTTAATATTACAGGTGAATGAAATGGCTTCGACTAGAAGATCTTGCAAAAATAAGCCTGACGTATTCTGCTATATCTGCGGTGAATACACCATTGTACCCAACAGGAATCCTGTTAGAAAATGATTTTTTTTCTCTTAAAACCTATTTTAGGTGAGAACTATATAAAAAAATCAACTGATAAAGTCACAAAAATGTAATCAATTTTGTGAGAAGATCAAATTTTTCAAAATCAAATTAGCAAAAAAACCTGACCTGATTGAGAAAAACAGATATCATTTTTGGATTTAGCGGTGCAAAATGGTCCTAATTCAGCTGAAAAAACCTAGACAACTTGCAAAAAACATTTTTTGTAACCCAGTGTAATGAGTGTGTCCACCATCAGCCTCGTGCAGAGCAGTACACCGGCGGCGCATGGACATTACCATGTTGTCAATTGTGGCCTGAAATGATGCACATTCAGTCGTGCTGCCACTGCTGTAGTGGACAACCCAGCACTGAGCATGCCAATGGCACGCTCCCTCATTATATGCGACATCTGTGGCATGTTGACAAGTGACAAAAGTGCACAGTTTGGTGTGCCCTTTTATTGCCTAGACCAGGGGTGTCAAACTCATTTTAGTTCAGGGGCCATATTCAGCTAAATTTGATCTCCAGTGGGCCGGACCAGAAAAATAATAACATAATAACCTATAAATAATGACAACTCCAAATTTTTGTTTTTGTGTAAAAAACCCCATTAAATTATGAAAATACATACTTTTATAAACTATCCAAAAAAAAAAAAAAAACACCTGAAAAAACTGAAATTTCAATCAAAAAACGTAAGAAAATTTAGTGCACTTTTAACAATATTATTCCTCAACTTATCATTTCTACATGTGCATTATGGATCAGATCTACAAATACACTAAACACTGAGAAACAGGCAGAAAAATTGTTAAAATTGTGCTTAATTTTCTTTAGACATTTCAGGTTGTTTATATTTGTTCAGATTATTCACATTTTAGTGTTACAGGATAGTTTGTAAATGTAAATAGTTTCATAATTTAATGTTATTTTTTGCACTAAAACAAAGAAAAAACATTTAAGTTGTTAATTCTAGATTTTTTGTTGGCTTAATACAAGATTTTTTTTTTTACTTAATTAAAGATTTTTTTTTTGCTTAATTCAAGGTTTTTTTTTTACTTAATTGAAGATTTTTATTGGCTTAATTCAAGATTTTTTTTTTACTTAACTGAAGATTTTTTTGTTTTTGGCTTAACTGAAGATTTTTTTTTTTTACTTAATTGAAGATTTTTTTTGGCTTAATTGAAGATTTTTTTTACTTAATTGAAGATTTTTTTTTAACTTAATTCAAGGTTTTTTGCTAAATTTGAGATTTTTCTTGGCTTAATTGAAGATTTTTTTTTTTTTTTTTTTTGCTTAATTCAAGATTTTTTCCTTAATTCAAGCTAAATTTTTTTGCTTAATTCAATTCAAGACTGTGGAATTTTTGCACTTGGCAAAAACATCCCAGGGGCCAAACTGGACCCTTTGGCAGGCCGCATTTGGCCCCGGGCCGCATGTTTGACACCCCTGGCCTAGACTGTAAGGAGTGTCTGTGTACTGGTCACGTAGATTGACCACCACTCTGTCATGCTTCATGACTCTTATGGGTGGAAAAACTCAACCTTTGAATATACTCACTGGAAGTGGCTGAGTGAAACTGGACTGCTATATTTGAGCAAAACAAATCTATCAATTAACAAATAAATCATAAATCTGAGCATATTTCATGAAAATCCATTTTAACTGATCATTTTATTTTCATGTGTTTATATTTTTGTTCAGTGTGTATTTGAAGTGAGTTATTCTGACTGAAAACAAAACATTCCAATGTCAGCAGTATTTTTGCTGGTGAAAACATAACAGCTAATTAGGTTAAGCTTCGGTGACATCAGTGTTGGTCAATCGCGTCAGGTCTCCATCATCACTGAATGTTCTCCGAATAATGAAGTTAGTTAGTCTTGTGGTTCAGCAGAGTAGATTTCTTAGCTGTGATGGTAGAGATTACTGACATGTTTGGTGAGTTTGATTATTTCTAACTTTGGTTTTGACAGTAAAGATGAAAGGAGACATAAGCACACATATGTGTTTGGTCCACGGTTTTCATGACAGACTGTAGAGCTGTTATAAATATCATCACAAAATGATCATTTGGTTCATTTTAGTTCTCATCACATGGCATCGTAACTTTCCAGATGTGGATAAGATGTGAAAGATCATCACAGAGGTTGTCTAATTGTTGTGGAACCAAGTCATTTTTCACAAATAGTCATTTCTTCAGGGAACCAAACTGCTTCTCCCATAGGAATCTATTTAAACAGATCAGCCACTGGTTTACTCCCGGAGAGTTGTATGTTTCATCTGTAGTCAGAATATTAACGTCTACATCGATGATAAGGACTTAGTAGGAATGGTACAGAAAAGCAAACTGTAAATACCGTCAGTGATCAATACAAATCAAGCATTTAGAAAAGCCATGTAATAAAATAATCACTATTGGTACAGGCTCTGATAAAAATATATATTAAACATCTTCTTCTTGTAGGTCCGTTTCATGTTTTAAGGGCTACTCTCCAGCAGAGGGCATCCCAGAATCAGGGTAAGGCTAAAGAGCTGACTGGGATGGGTCTTAGTGTCTATGTTGTCTTTTAAGCTCTGTGAGTGACTGGCAGCCTGCAGGGATAGACTTACGCTCACCTGTTATCTAATAAGTGCATTCAGGAAGTACAATAAGAGTGCCTATTTCTGTAAAATGCAACAGCTAAGATAAACAGGAAATATATAACAACCAGATGTATGCAAAACGTCAAAGTGCAGACTTTATAATCTTCCTGTTTTTATAATGTTGTGTCTTTGCCTCTCTATATGTCAACTACTGTATCTCCCAGGGTGCCAGTCATGTTCCGAAGCCATAATATTCTGTACTGAATACCTGTTGGCCTTTACATATGACCAAAGCTGTGCTAGAATAGTGCTCGTTCATATTTTCACACTGTGTCCCTGAACCATTATATGTTAACATTCATTCATCTTTCTTTGACAATTTTTTTTTTTTTGCCAAAGTGATGAAATCAAAGCCTTGTAAAGATGATAATCAGTAAAGGAATTAATGAATTGGAATGTTTTAAGGTATCTTAAGGAGATAATCAGCATAATTTACAACTGTCTTAAGTTTTCTCTTAAGGGATAAATGCAGAGGTAGCCTCTCATTTTAAAAAAAATCTTTATTATTATTTTTTTTTATAACATTAGATGTCTTTTAATTAAATAGCCCATAAACCTGCACCTTATCTGAGCATTGGTGTAGTTTGTAATCTAAAACTCAATGCACTAGCACCTCACTAAAAACTCAATATGTTACCATCTCTCCATGTGTCCATTAATTGTCTAAAAACTCAACATCTAGAGAAACAGAAAAAAAAAACATATTTTTTAGTCATTTTATTTTCTAAATTGGAAATAACTGAAATATATACCGTGATGCTTCATAATAAGACAGCAAAGTGGATTACAGTAGCATGTGAATTAATTGCTGTACAAGAACTCAGAATAAATCATCTTAAGTTTGTTAGACGTGCTGATGTGAAATATGTTAAAAATGTCCCATTGCTGAAGTTGAATGTTTAAACTCTCCTGTCTTGAACTTGAAGAAAATCCTCAATAAAAACAGCACATGTCTACAAAATGCAAATATACCAGTAAATTTGTCACTACATCCATTGCCTTCAGTCAGTTTGATCATTATTTTTGATAACTCTTTGAATCATAGTGTATGTAACATACTGCTGCATATGTTAGCAGTACTTCTGAAGTCCAGTCTGAATAATCAGATCAATAAAAGCAGTTTTCCATGGTTTCATTCTGTCTTTATTTTGTCTCTGTTGTATGTTGGGTGAACACTGACTTTGACAGTTAACTGTAAAATGTAATGCATTTGTATTACAGAAAAATATTACCTACGTGAATATGCCATAATGAGTCATGATTCTGATTTCTTTTATCGTGGATGTGCGACTGTCAACAAACCACCAACTCCCGACACAACACTGACTCCAACATAAACTTCATATAGTGAATTCATAATAGTGAATCTCCCCCTGACTATCAATTAAGTTCATCTGTATGAGTGCAAATCATACATATTGATCATAGACTGCATATCCTTATATATATGTGGTAAGTATATACATAAGTACATGTGGTTCTCATGAAGATCTGAAGTGAAAGGTGGAATTTATGACTTGTTTTGCAGCCAGCCACTGAGAGAGATCCATATGTCTTGACTTCATTTCTCATAAGTAGTATCCAATATTCCATACCAACATCCTAGGACTTAGTAGGCTGAAACAATATATATGATTTTTATTTTGTCCAAAAATGCAGTGTGAACCAATAGTATTGCATATAACACTGGTCAACAACAAATTTATCGTTTAAGTTTTTGAGCTGACTTAGGATAATTTTGGTGTGCTGAATCCAAAAATCACATTAATTTGCTCAATCAGGTCAACTTTTTGAACTATGCTACATAGTGGCTTTTAACATTTTTGCTTACATTTACGGGCATTTTCACATCATATTGATACAAAATTCTTTCATATTCTTGCAATAAACGAGTTCTGAAGATTTTTACTTTTGCCAATTATGATTAATGTTTTTTTTTTAACCCTTTCATGCACGAATATGAGGACCTTAATCAAGATTTTTTTTCCTGAGTGTTTTTTTTCCTCTTTAGGCATGAAAAAAAATGTGATTGAATTTTTTTTTTTTAAATCAACCTGTTTTTCATGGAGTTACAAAAATGTCCACTCAGCTACACCATGAATTTTATTCTTGAAGCAAAGAAACATGTATTTAAAACCCAATATCATCAAGTGATATAAAAACAGTGAAATGAAACCATGTTTAATGCAGCTAATCTGATGTTTTCTCACATTTAACATATTCTAATACTAGTTATTACTCACTTCATGGAGATAATATGCAAAAAATAAATATTAACAATTGATTTCCACTCAAGAACCAATCAAGAACAGCAAAGTTACAATAATGGTATGAATTGCAGTTTATGAGATGATGCATAAGTGTCCACTGTATTGGTTGATATGGAACTAAAACAACAAAACCCATGAATATACAAGAGTAAAGCTGTAGAATAACTGTCGACTGTAGTGACCACTATGCATGAAAGGGTTAATATTACAGGTGAATGAAATGGCTTCGACTAGAAGATCTTGCAAAAATAAGCCTGACGTATTCTGCTACATCTGCGGTGAATACACCATTGTACCTAACAGGAATCCTGTTAGAAAATGATTTTTTTTTCTCTTAAAACCTATTTTAGGTGAGAACTATATAAAAAAATCAACTGATAAAGTCACAAAAATGTAATCAATTTTGTGAGAAGATCAAATTTTTCAAAATCAAATTAGCAAAAAAACCTGACCTGATTGAGAAAAACAGATGTCATTTTTGGATTTAGCGGTGCAAAATGGTCCTAATTCAGCTGAAAAAACCTAGACAACTTGCAAAAAACATTTTTTTGTAACCCAGTGTAATATGAGTAAACATTGCAGTGTGCAAGTTGTGGACACCCAGCATAAATGTCCCATAAAGCGTTGTAGGCGTTGCAATAACAGGCAATGACAGAAGACAAACAGAGTCTGTAAGCTGGTAGGCAGTAGTATTACACACATCCCAGTACAGTCTAGAGCACAGGTCTCAAACATGCTGTCCGGGGGCCAAATCTGGCTCCAGGGTCAGTCTGGCCCTTGGATGAAGGTGTGAAATGGAAAAATTACACTAAAATACTAACAATCCTTTTAGTTTAGGGTTCCACATTCAGACCAATTCAATCTCAAGTGGGCAGGACCAGTAAATGCTATCAAATAATCTATAAATACCCACAACTCCAATTTTTTTCTTTTAGTAAATGTAAATATTTCATGTATTTACACTAAAACAAAGTAGAATTTCACAAAAAAAGTGAATAAACTGAACAAATATGAACAACCTGAAATGTTTTAAGAGAAGTAAGTACAATGTTAACAATATTCTGCTGATATTAAATGTTTTTGTGTATTTGTAGACCCACTGTGATATGTAAGTTGTAATGAACATGTGGAAATGATAAACTGAGGCAGAATATTGTTAAAATTACACTTACAGTTCCAGTTTATTCATGTTATTCACATTATTTGAAAGGAGAGTTTGTAGATGTAAACATTTTCATTGTTTCATTTACTTTTTTCATTCTAAAACACTGAGAACGTTTGGATGTTGACATTATTTATATATTATTATGTGATTATTTTACTGGTTCGGCCCATTTCAGATCAAATTTAGCTGAATGTGGCACCTGAACTAAAATGAGTTTGACACCCCTGGACTAGAGCATTACACACATGTTGGACAATGTTACATATCACCACCTGACAAGGATGCTTTAAGGAAGTGACATGTGTTCAAAACCCTGAGAAATGCATCTGTAAAGTTAATATTCATTATAGATTATAAAAATAAACATTATCTATTATATTTATGTACCTAAAGATACGTTGAACATTAGTATACATATTGTGTATGGTGCATATAGTACAGGATCGGTGGTGTTCATCTATATATAGGTGATTGGTTAAATCAGGGTTACTGGAAATTAGTCATAATAAAATGAATAAAAAAGGAATCTCATTGGGAATGTAGCTATGCTCTAACTTTATTGTCTGGATTCAGTGATGAAACATATAGCTTCGATCTACGTTTTTAATTTACAGAAATTTAAGAGATGCTTTTATTTCAGTTAAAGTGTCTAGTTATCCCAAATCAAAGCAATAAAATTGCAGCACAAAGAGTGGCAGCTGGTTTCCTCTACATCAGGTCTTTATGCTCCACTGGGCTAATCACATATGCCTGCTTGAAATGCACTCAACCATAGGTCGATAAATTATTCATATCCAAAGGAAAATAGCAGTAAAGATGCAATTACAGAGTCTGAGTTAAACAACTAAACAAACAATTTGTTGCACTTTCATTGTTACCTGCACCAAATTCAACATGTTGAGTCTTAGTGTTGAAAACCTAAATATCTCTTACACTATTGACAGGTGCAGGTGTGCATATGAGGAAAAAAAGCCTTTCCCTCTCAGTAATCAGCAGAACATCCACGCACAAAAACACACTTCTGGTTCAGAGGCCACTTCAAACAAGGCTCTTGAATTCAGATGAGCTGGTTGGTTAAAAGGGAACACCACACACACACACTTACAATTTGCAATTTAAACAACGCTTTTGCCAAGTACCATGTGACCATTCCATTTATCTGTTACATTTGTTCACTCCATCTATCGTCTGTCCCTTCATAAGCCTCCTGTGAATGTGGATGAACAGATGTATATTGATGAGATCCAAACTGGACTGAACAAAACAAGTGATTTGGCCCGACGGATCGATAACCTCAAGTAAATTTGTCAGGTCTGTTGACAGTGTATTATGTCTGTCATTTCCATCTCTACCTCTTCTGATGTGTTGTCATAACAACTGTCCAGCCTGTTGCTATGCTGTTTGGTATCTGTGAGGATGATCTGTACTAGACGACCTCATATTGAACGACCTTCCTTTTCTGAATGGTTTCATCATTGTACGTGTGTGTGTGTGTGTGTGTATGTGTGTGTGTATATGTGTATGTGTGCTTACTGAGTCGTGTGTCGTTGTCAGTCTGCCTGAGCATCTCCATGTTTTCATATGCTTTTTAATGGGAGTGAGTAGAATCAATTTTATTCCCCTCTGTTTTACTTTTGATGTATGTGTCGTCACAAGTTGTAGGTTATGCAGCTGTGTAGGTTACATCTGGTGTACATCATAATGTTATTCCTCTATCAGGTAGTGTATCATCTGTCAAGTCTGTGCGTAAACTAAAAACTACAGTGACTTGAGGTTAACTACAATTTGTACATGTCTTGTATGTAGTATGACAGGTGCGATGCAGGATTCACACAGGTTATCAGTGAAAACCCTGGACAGAGGAGGAGAGTGACAGAGCAGAAGCACACTGAGCAGGTACATATACACCTCGACAACTGAAGGCTGCATGATTAACTATATCTAAAGCTAAACATTAGTTATTCTGTGTTCAAATGAGTTAACACCCTCAAATAATTAAAGTTTATTAATGACTTATGTTAATGACTAATAATTTGATACACTAGCTGATAGCCTCCTTTTTGCCAAAATTAAAAATGTTTCCATGAGTTATTTTACAAAGGACTGACAGAATGTGACAGTCGCAAATGACTTAATGACATAGGCTGTAAGAAATAAATGGTACAATCATGAGGTCATCCACTGCTGTTTAAACTGCTATTTTGAAACTGGCTGTAGTACCTTGCACAATAGATTCAAAACTGACCCTAACTGGACAACGGAGCATGTGGAGGATGTGACTGTTTTGCTAGTGTAATTCAGTCACTTTAACTACAGTGCAGCTCTCTGTAGGGGAAAAATGTTTTATAAAAAAAAAAAAAAGAAGTCAGACACTGGCCAAATGAGATGTTATACACTCCTGCCAAACTACTTATAAGACAAATAAAATACTATGGGAAAAAAATGATTGACTTAGTGTTTCATGTAAATAAATATAAATAACTAGACTGTTAGGAAGCCTGATATTAGCATCACTAAAATTTATATATGCTTACTATACATGCTTTCCCTTAAAAAGAACAAAAAACAGATGCTATGCTACCAGTGTTAATTGCAGAAATAAGCATGGTTACATCCTGGTACAAAACAGTTTTGCTCTTTGCAGCTAATTTCTCTGTTCATGACAAGTGTACTCAAGGTACGTTTTAAAAAAATATCTAAGTTGTTTGAATTAGTCTTTCAAAGATATGGTAGCAAATTAATGCTAGCTGAGGTGAGCAAGCATGTGGAAATGCGGATTTGCTAACGTGCCTGCTATAGCTAATCAGTGCATTTGTACTAGGGCTGGGCATATCAATCTAAATTTTAATAGTATCAATACCAAGGTGAGTATTGGTATCAGATTGATATTAGCGTGATGAGATCAATACGTTTGTTGCAGTTTCTCTTCTATACATCCAGCAAATTACTCAGATTTCCTCACAGAGACCATGCAAGCGTAGCTTCTCTCCAAGTCTGTCTGTCTGTGCAAACAGTGCACCTCTCTCTCTCTCTCTGCTGCTCTCTCAGGCACACTTTGCCCCCCCACTCTGCCAGAGAGCAAAGAGTCAGAGCACTGACTGAGAGCAGCCGTGATGGTGGAGAGAAAGAGAAGCGCTGTGTGGAGCTTATTCACTGCAGCTGATGGGGAACTGCCACATGTGATGTGTGCAATAAAGGCATTTGCTACTGTGGTAACACCACAAATTAAAGGGGAATTATTTTATTATTATATTGTAGTTAGTTAATAAAAAAAAAAAACCCTGTTTGTTTACATAAATTTTTGTCCTGTGTTTTATCATTATCATAATCAACTAATTAAAGGCAAAATCACTAAATTATTTAATGATTATGGCAATTCAAGTAAAAAGTATTAGTATCGGTACTGACTTTGTTATCAGCGATACTAGCACTGTATTTACTTAGTATCAGATCAGATTGATACCAAAATTCCCAGTATCGCCCACCTTCAATTTGTACTTTACACATACTTAACGTTACTGTTAGATTAAATTACATGGTGGAGTTTAACACGATGTGGTGATAGTTGTCATCATTATTGATCATTGTAATGGTGTTAAGAGCTTGTTCCCAACAGGTCAAAAAAGTACTGTAGTTTAAATGTTAATGCTTTCTTCATTATTGGTTTTTGCTTTGAATGCGGCCCTCAATGTCAAGGTCAAGGTCAAGGTTACTTTATTTGTACCCGTAGGTAGATTTGTTTTGCAGTGTACGTGATTGCTTTGGTATTGCAATAGTACATACGTTGAACATGTAAGACAGGTACTTGTTCACGCTTACAGACAGGACAAAAAAACAAAAAGTGCTCAGTGTTCCACCATTCATCAGTATAACGGCATGGATAAGTAAAAGAATAAAATAAATTAATAAGATCAAATAAATAAAAACAAGATGCAATAAAACACAATAAAACCAGAAAAGATAAGAACAATCCGGGATAAAAACCAGCTAAGGATATAAAATTAAAAATTAAAAATTTGAAGTCACAATTTTAAGAAATTGAGCAAAGAAATGCCCTTAATTATTATTATTTGTGGTGTGTATAGAGGACAGTCGATATGTGATGATACGTCTTCGGAACTGCAAAGAATGGCGGCCATTGACAGGAGAGAGACTGGAGAAATAAATTCCCAGAATTCCTTTCGTGGAAGAGGTGCTTTGTCCAGGTATAACATAATCATTCACTAACTTCACATTGTTCTAAACAGACACAGATCTTGTGAATCGCCATCCTGTAAAAGTCAACTAAGAACTGAAACATGTGACTGTGCTTTTGTCCTTAGGATAGTTGGTATGGTCATGACTCTGAGAGAATGGGCACAAAAGAGCTTAACTGAAGAAACAGAACGTCCAGATTCCTTCTTAGAACGTTTCAGAGGCCCCGCCAACACTGACATGCAAGCCCCGCCCAGCAGGGTCAGCCACAGCCACAATGGCTCAGATGTAGAGCATGAAATCCAACGGAGCAGGCGCAAGTAGGATTTTTTTTTTTTAATCAAGAAATTAGACCTGTGCAATAAAACAGTTGACATGACTTTCCCCCTCTCTTTATTAGGAGGAGAAAGTGTCAGATTGTAGTCTTATGCCCATCTGATGATGCTTACTACCACTGGCTGATTGTAATTGGTGCAGCCGTCTTTTATAACTTTACTCTACTGGTTGTCAGGTAGGTTTTACACTGATGATTCTGTAATTTAGTATCAGTTCACCCTATTGCACCACTATGAAACACCTCTTCCCACTATCTGTTTATAGGGCATGCTTTGATGAGCTCCAGATGAGGAATGTTTTGGTGTGGTGGTACTGGACTATGTCTGTGATGGGGTATATCCTGGATATAGCTGTTCGTCTCCACACTGGTACTAAAAAATACTGAACTAATTCTTCATCACTATGTTTACTTATTTGATAGTTAGACCAACTGCAACTAGAAGCACTCGGAGAGCGCAGACCTCCGCCAAGGCTGATCAGTGGGCCCCCCCGTGGGCCCCCCCACCCCCGATCACCACCAAAATTTAATCATTTGTTCCTTGTGCCAGTATCAACATTCCTGAAATTTTTATCCAATTAAAGGCACAGTAGGCCAAAAAGTAAGGGCACCCCCATTTTTTATATAAATTGAGATAAAATCCGCCTTCTGGATCAGATCCGGATCAGTCTTTGAAATGTGATAGAGGACCCCATTGTCAATTCCTGAGTTAAATTTCATGAGTTTTGGTCAATAATTAAGCGAGATATTGGGAAACGAAAATTTTGGCCCCATTTACCACATGTTAACGAAAATTTCAAAGTGATCCAGATCCAGGATTTCTTCCGGATCACCCCCCAAAAGTTAATTATTTCTTCCTTATCCCATTTCCAACAAACCCTGAAATTTCATCAAAATCCTGTCCGTAACTTTTTGAGTTAGGTTGCACACTAACGGACAGACAAACAGACAGACAAACAAACAAACCCTGGCAAAAACATAACCTCCTTGGCGGAGGTAATAATGCTGATTATAAATTCCAACTACACTGTTGATTCAAGAAATTTGTTTACACGACCCCAATGCATATGACATGAACTTGATTTGACATTTGAACTGGAATTACATCACATCAGTGATCCATTACAATTTGGAAAACCAATATCAATGCCAGTTCACCTCAGATTAGCCAATGTAGACAAATAACATAGAAGCACGTCCACAGGTAGAGGTTGGACACTACTGCAAGTATGACTGATTTAAAAACATACAATAATGCCCAAGTGCTAATTAATCATGAAGTGCCACAGCTTTCATTACTGTAAATGAACATCACAGCCATTTTGAATGTTAGTAGTCAAAGTTTGATGAAGATGGTCTGACTTACCAAGTCAGAAATACAGGCCACAAGAGGCATTTTAATTCTGATTTAGATGGTTTCTCCGATTATCTGTGGTACAGTGGGGTGGTCCATGCTTATGTATCTGCATGGGGGAATATACACAGCCGGCCAAAAAAAGTCCCATATTCTAGTATTTATCCTTCCATTTATGCAGTGTTACAACCATTTAATTCTGTCACAGCATGGATACATAATGCTGCTGAACCTAGACCTGACCAAAGGAACAATCCTTGATTATAACAGGGCCACCTCAAGTTTGTCCTGTTGGAATTAGGCGTGATGGATAATTATTTCATCCCCTTCTTTTCTCACCCTGGTGCACCCATTACTCTGGAACAGGGTTAATCAGGACTCATCAGACCCCATGACATTTTACATTGCAACACAGTCCAGTTTTATTGTTCTCCATCAAACTGATGTTGTTGAGAAATGAGAAGCTACTCACTATATCAGTTAGGGTTAAAGAACTTGTTGCAGCTGAAACATATTAAACACTGCAGTAATTATCGATGGAAGGATTTCAATAATTTGTTTAGCTTCATCCAGGTAGGGATTTTTTTCATTTGTTCAGACAGATTTTTCTTGATCATGGTTGTATGATTGTTGTCCCCTCTTTTGTTAATTTATGTTTAATATGGTGTGAAGGTTTCTTGGATCAGGGCTTAATGGTGAAGATGTACGCCGCCTGAGAGAAGCATACATTCGACACCTTACAATGTAAACTTGACATCTGCTCCATTCTTCCAACTGACCTCCTGTACCTGACCGTTGGAATCAGCTACACTCCTCTTCTGCGGTTCAACAGGCTGCTGCGTCTGCCACGTCTTTTTGAGTTCTTTGAACGTACAGAAACACGAACCGGCTATCCCAATGCCTTCCGCATCTGCAAGCTGGTGCTGTACATCCTGGTGATCATTCACTGGAATGCCTGTGGATACTATAGCTTCTCCAAAGTCCTAGGTCTGGGCTCTGATTCTTGGGTTTACCCCAATGCATCAGACCCAGAGTTTGGCTCCCTGACCAGAAGTTACATTACTGCCTCTATTGGTCCACACTGACCCTGACAACCATTGGTGAGACACCTCCCCCTGTTAGGATGAAGAGTACCTGTTCCTGATATTTGACTTTCTGGTACATACACTTTTACCTCAACTCTTTTAGCCTCATAACTCAACACCAAAGTATTCATTCTAATCTATCACTGCTGAGTAATACTGAAACTTTTGTTCCAGGTTGGTGTTCTGATATTTGCCTCTATTGTGGGTAATGTTGGATCCATGATCTCCAACATGAATGCCACAAAAGCAGCCTTCCAGAGCCGCGTCGACACACTTAAACACTATATGCACTTCCGACATGTGAGCAAGGTGCTGGAGCAGCGAGTCATTCGCTGGTTTGACTACCTCTGGACCAATCAGAAAACAATAGATGAACAGGAAGTACTGAGGAGTCTCCCCAACAAACTGAGAGCAGAGATTGCTATTAATGTTCACTTGGATACACTGAAGAAGGTACTGGCCAATATACAATGAATCAAAACTTTAAATACATGGTTTAACCTTACATTCCCTAGCCCAGAGAGGCCCTTCTTAACCACTGAAAACACATTATTTGCGCTTAAGGGTACGTCACAATGTCCTGTTTTTTTTCTTGTTTTTTTTTCTTTAACTTTTAAAAAAAATACTATTTTATCAAGTTGAGCCATAAACAAAATACCAAATACCAAATGATACCATTTTTTTTTTACCCTTTAAATACAGAGTTGTAATATAAACAAATCACATTTTTAAATGTAAAAAACACAAAAATTTTCTGACTGTCAGAATTTGAAAATCATGCAAAAATGACCAACTTCTGAAACCTCAGCTAATATAAATTGTGAAAAATTAATGTAACCTTTTATAACATGAAGCACAAAGTGCGCAAATCATGCTCACTCCAACACTGGAAGGTTAGCTAAATTGTGTTTTTGGAACAGTAAGAAAAAGAAAGAAACTAAGATGAAAATACAGGCAAGGCTAAACATTTTATTTTTCTATTTTGTCTGTTCAGCAAAGTCTCTATCAAATTGCTTAAAGCAATATGTCCACAGGAAATTACCTTCTGTCCTTTCAACTGTTGCTCATATTTGTGCATCCTGTGCTGATGACAAACCATAAGGACATGATGAAACCCCTCGGTATCTTGAGATTGGACCACCTCTTTGCATGACTGACATTTAGATACTTCTGTATCATTTCTTTCAGTCACCTCCCCCCAAAAAAACCCAACAAAAAAACAAGTAAAATATTGAACCAGATGTAATTCACCCACTTTACCACGTGTGATTATCAGGAGGAAGCATGTGAATCTCTTACTTGTCAAAACCTTAAAGCAGCAGTAGCAGGCCTGTCTCTAGCATTTAGACAGCACAGAGTAAAAACTATTCAGGTTTACTCACTTAGATGTAGGAACAGACATTAATGGGATGTTTTACAAGAAATTTGCCATGTTTTCTTACTTATCTATTTCTAGCTGCTTTTTCTTTTTTTTTTTTAATTGACACACAAGCTCACTGGTCATTATCATGTGTTCATACTGTAGGTGCGAATTTTCCAAGACTGTGAGGCAGGTCTCCTTGTAGAACTGGTGTTAAAGCTTCGACCACAGGTTTTCAGTCCTGGAGATTACATCTGTAGAAAGGTCAGTATTATTACCCCGCCCCACAAAGGGGAGGCAAGGTGTATTGTTTTTGGTTTGGAATGTTTTTTTTGTTGTTAACACTTAGCAGAAAAAACTATTGGTTGACTTCATACTAAATTGGGTTATAGATTGCCAGTGACCCAGAACAGATATCATTACATTTTGGGGAAAAGTAGGTCAAAGTTCAAAAATTTTTTTTATATGAATCTTTAAAATATTTTTTTCCCCATTTACTTATAATGGGCAAAATTTCACGTCTATGAAAACATCAATTTTGTTGAATTTACTTCCAAATTTGGCACATATATAGAGGCAACTGATATGCTGACATCAGCACATGCATAGACTTGATGACATCAGCTGGATCGATACCAAAATAATAACAATAACGGGGCAGCTGTGGCTCAGGTGGTAGAGTGGGTCGTCCAATAACCGAAGGGTTGGAGGTTCGAATCCCGCTCTGTCCTAGTGAGTCCGTTGTGTCCTTGGGCAAGACACTTCACCCTCCTTGCCTCCAGTGCCACTCACACTGGTGTATGAATGTGGAGGGGCCATAGGCGCAAATTGGCAGCCACGCTTCTGTCAGCCTGTCCCAGGGCAGCTGTGGCTACAAATGTAGTTTACCACCACCAGAGTGTGAATGTGAGAGTGA
Source organism: Sphaeramia orbicularis (assembly GCF_902148855.1). NCBI lineage: Eukaryota > Metazoa > Chordata > Actinopteri > Kurtiformes > Apogonidae > Sphaeramia > Sphaeramia orbicularis. Next base: position 46,094,560 of record NC_043966.1, read on the forward strand.
ATGAATAATGGGTCAATAATATAAAGCGCTTTGGGTGTCTATTATTATTATTACACAATATGTGGAAGGGATGGGGTTTGTTGTGCCTGGCACCACTTGTTATAACTGGCACTCATTGGTACAGCAGTGTGGGCTTGGTTAGATACAAGCTCTTTTATATGATATGTTTGTATACTGACTAATTATGACAAAAGTATGATTTTCTAAAGATTTGGAATGATTTCAATTGCATCCAATGAATCCCTTTAAATTCTCAAATATTCAAATTTTTATGTCCCCTGTTGAAGACCTTCTTGTTAGCTTGCTGATATGGGTGGCTGTGCATCAAGGGGGTCACCTCCCTAGATTCCATAATAAAAAAGTAGTAACACTAAGCAGTCCATTAGCTTTTTAAGTGGACTTAAAGCAGAACTTTTGTCTTAACAGAAGGCGCTACCTACAGAAGACAAACTTCAGCTTTATTTAAAATCCCTGTCTTTGTATGTTTTTTTTTAACTTTTGATATGGCACTCAATGGCGTAATTTTCAGCCTTGGTAACATTCTGTTGAGAATTTTAAAGTACTGATGGAAATCAAAATGGGACCTCTTTTTCTTTTAACTGTATTGTCCAGTCCTAGTTCTTGCAACCAAACATATTCTCTGTCTTTCTGTTTCCAAGGGTGATGTTGGTAAGGAGATGTACATAATTAAAGATGGCCGCCTAGCAGTGGTTGGCGAGGATGGGGTTACCCAGTTTGCTGTCCTCACAGCAGGAAGCTGCTTCGGAGAAATCAGCATCCTGAACATCAGCGGCAGCAAGATGGGGAACCGACGGACAGCTAACATTCGTAGTCTTGGATACTCTGACCTCTTCTGCCTTTCCAAACAAGACCTGATGGAGGCGCTTCAGGAGTTCCCTGATGCTAGGCCCAACTAGAGCAGAGAGGACGTGGACATCCTGCAGAAGGAGGGGCTTCTAGAGGAAGTGAATGTGTCTGCAGGAGAAGAGCTTGTGGAGAAGGTGGAAAAGTTGGAAACCAGTCTGGATCGGCTGCAGGTCAGCGCTAATAGTTGGTTACAGTTGATGTTTGTATGATTGCGGTATCTACTGGGACCAATGCTGTCAGATCATAATGAATCATTTGTTTCCAGACATGTTTAGCCCGTCTGCAGAGCGAGTTCAACTCTTCCAGCTCCGAATGAAACAGCGACTCACAGCCCTTGAACATAAATCCCTACGACAGCCACAGGCAGTGGTTTCCTGTCAGATGCTGACGGCAACGAGAGCACCTCTGGTGGTGATGGAGTACGCAGCGAAATCAACATTCGGCTCTGAGGGACATTATCTGTATATGGAAATATGGACAGCACCAAGACAGCTCTGTCCTTGAGAATGGCAGTGCAGAGCCTAGCTGTAGTTTGTGGACCTCACTGTGTCTCTCTAGCTTCTAAATCTGATGGCTCAGACCAGTTTTGTATTGACTTTTGGAGGGACACAATACAGTAGGCCAAAAACATGTGGCCTGAAAAGAAAAAAAAAAGAGGAAAAAGTGGCTCTAGCTCCCAGGTACGAGCCGGCTCACCTACAGTTCTAGTTCAGTTTCCCGTGCATCCATGTGTGCCCCCCCACCCCCTTTTTTTTTCTTCCATCCTCCAGAGTCGGGGTCAGCTCCAGGTGCTGTCAGTTAAAATTAAGTTTTTCGTCATCACCAAGTGTTTGCTCCTGGGGATTCTGTTGGTGTTTGTAAATTACCTTAAGAGTCTGGTTTAGACCAGCTCTAATGTGAAGTGTCATGAGATAACTTTTATCATGATGTTTTGCTTTATAAATCAGCCATTGGGCTTTTTAGCCTTTAACAGCCATTCTTTTTATGGAACCTTGTTTCTGAATTAAATTTATGTCCACCAGGTCACCAATAACACATTTAACAGGGTGGGAGTTATATTTCAGCTATGTTTAAGCTAATGTGTTTTAGTCACATTAAACACAGAAACTAGAAGATTTTCCCTTTCTAATGAAGTCTAATACATGCATATTGGCCTTACATTTCTTCTGTTATACCTTTTTGAATGGTACATTTATAGTTTTGAATGATTAATGGTTTATCATTAACACCACCTCTACAAATCTTTACATGCACAGATGAATGACTGTATCTCATGACAACAGACCTCAACCATAGTAAACAAACTTTTATCGTATCCTTGGAGTATTTTTTCCTTACTAAAAGTCAGTCTCAGCTGCTTTGTGAATAGGTTTTAATAGAGAACTCTTACTTAGGAACTTTGAGTGGGATTTACAAATTCTCTTAACGCTAAGATAAAAGTCTTGTGAATAAGGCCCCTGGTCAAATAGTAATAATAATAATGGATTGGATTTATATAGCACTTTTCTAGACACCCAAAGCGCTTTACATTATTGACCCATTATTCATTCGCTCTCACATTCACACTCTGGTGGTGGTAAACTACAGTTGTAGCCACAGCTGCCCTGGGGCAGACTGACAGAGATCTGCTTCCTAAAGGACATCGCTCAAGGATTTGAAGATTCAAATAAAACTGAAGAGCTACAGACCTGTCCTGTAGGAAGAAGGCTGAGATCGCATTCTGGACCATCCATAGTCCCAGCCCCCTGGTCCAGTACAGAGATGGTGTTGTCTCATAAAGTGTAGATAACTGTAAAGACCCCCTGCTAAAGCACAGTCTCACAAAGATCTCAAAGGAAATAACATAAAACGGAAGTGCCAAATCCAGGCCAAACACACATTGTTCCGCTCTTGAGGGGTTGACCAAAGTATCTAAATGCAGAATGACAGTAGTTTCCTCAGGCTCATGGGTATTTTCTGTTGCCTGGTTTGTATTTCCTAGAACAGTACAAACACAATATGCAGTTAGGTCAAAATGTGAAAGGTAAGGCAAAATAAACCTACATCCCACACACCTCAGATACTCAGAGAAGCATATTTGCACTTACTCTTTCCAACCATTGCTCACCACCATCTAAACATAATAATATAATTACTGTATAATAATATAAAATATTTTAAATGAGTTTTAAAAATATATGTTAAATATAGTCTCACCTTCACCATAATTTCAAAATCTCATGAATGTTGTTCCACACATTATGGCTTCATGCCAACACCAGATCTTTTGGCAAAATGACCTGTGGCCTCCTTGTGGGGATATTTGAGCAGGAGCAAAGGCCTCCAGCCAACTGCATGCAGGTTCTTTAGCTGAAAAAACAAACAAAAAACTTGTGAAAACTTTACAAGTGCTTGGTGTGGTATGTATGGATCTTGTGTGTATATCACAAAACTGGGACACAAATGCAGCTCAAGATGAAATTCTTAGGATCAAAGCAGACTGTACTTAATTGACAAATCACAAGAGAAGACAGTCTATAATGTGATGACCCAGCACTCTTTGGGCACTAGGGGTCACTGTCCAGCTTGTTATCTTGTAGGTGGAGTCAGGCCAATTAGTCTCACCTGTGTCAGGTGTGGCTCATATTTAAGCAGTTCAACATGGCTGTTCAGTCTCTCTCTGGTATGCTCAGGCCTGGTTTGTGCCCTACCCTGGTCTGGTCCACCTGGCCCTGCTCCTCTCCACTGGCTTCATCTGTTCTTTTGTTTATTGTTTGGGTTTTGTTTGAGTTATTCTTGATTTTAGTTTAATAAATTACTTTTGACTTTTTACTACCTCGTCCGTTCCAATCTGTGTCACAGTCTATGAGCCGGGCTGTGATGACAAAACACAACGACAGAGCAGTAAACTAAGGAAACACAAGGACACAAAATCAGAAGCAAACTAATCAAGGGACACAAACCGCTGAACAATGGGTTTGTTGGACTTGGCTGGCTAGCTAAGTGGAAGGGATTATTTCCATTGGGCGCAAGCAGGGAAAAGCCCACACTATAAGAAACATCACTGACTTTTGTTCAATGAAAAAGCCTTAACGCATCCCATGAAGCATTGTTTTCAAGCCGGCCAGCCAAGTCATTCATGCCCAATGACAAGGCAAAGGTTAACATCATATGGTTAGCAACTGGGAAATGATGAATAGAAAGAACAGAACATGCAAGAAAAACTACAAAATAAAAGTCAAGACAAGAACAAAAAAACAAAGGTGTAAAAGTTTATAAATGCATGTGTGCATAAACATGTCATTAGTGATGTAGCAGTGTTAGTGGTAGTAATAGTAGTAGTAGTATGAATTTTGGTGAAAACTAAATGCTGTGCGTGCCCTGAAGATGGCCGAGAAAGGCCCCAGCCAGAGGACCCCAGCAGCTGAGTTCAGGCCCCAGGGGGCCAGGGACACCAGCTGCTGCCCCCCTGCTAGGAGCCGGCCACCCACGACCCCTGGGGCCACCCACCCCCTCAGGCAGAGCCCTACCCAGCATACTGGGAGACCAGGCTGCCCCAGACAGCCACCCACCGTAGGCCAGTGCACATCCCGATGCCCTGGCCAAGCACCCTGGGGAGGCTCACCCCCCTTCCCTGCCCCCCCCCCCCTCCAACCCCCACACCCAAATCCCCCCCCCCCCCCCCCCCCCCCCCCCCCCCCCCCACACACACACACCACACACACATTGGCTATGTTCTGAAAAATAAAATATGACTTAGGCAATATTGCTATGAGGGTAATGACATGCATGAGATGGACTGTTTATTTTGACAAAACTCTTTCCTGGTATCCACAAATGTTTACATATTATTGGGTTAAAAAATGCCCAATATCATTTGGTATTGTTAAGGCCAATTTGAAACACCTCTTTAGTTTTTCTATATTTTCAATAATGATGTTTTGTTAACAGACAACTTTAAGTTATATTAAAGCCTTTATTTTTATTTCTAAATTTCTTTTCTGCATTTTACAAAATGCAAATGAGATTGAAAGAAACCCCAGATTTGCACAATTATGTGTATTATTATTTTTTATTTTTATTTTTTTAGTTCAAGTTCTTATTTTAATTTTATGGAAATGGGAACTCTATGGGTTGGTTTAGTACACATCTGTAAGATATACTGACTGCCAGGGATTACTTTTACAATCTTTCAAATAATGTTTAGAAATTCTTCCCAAATTTATCACCTGATGTTTCTTTTATATGAATGACATAAAATAAAAAACAAATCACCTCAAAGTGATAATATCATAACTTCAGAAGAGACGATGGAGTCTCAAAGTCTGGGTTCCCATATTCGTGGTTTTGGGGTTTTTGAGGAGCTCCATCCTCATTTTAATGGCTTGGTTTTGTATGCAGGGCACCACCTCAACGTTATTGTCAGACTCCTTAAACCATGATTTTAGGAATTATCCAGGATTTTCTGTTCCTATTCACATGGAAAAGGAAACTGCGACCATAGCTTCTCAAAATACAAACACATGCTCCACTGGATGCATTCATTGCTTATGTTTGAATGGAACAAAACCTGTGGGAGAGCCATGGCAGCCTCTCATGAGTGCTCGCTTTGATATTTGACTTCCTCTAATCTTTGTATCCCCATACAGCATATGCTTAGCTCACAAATGATGAGTGCACTCAGCTGCATTCATTTGGGGCTCAAAATGGCATAAACAAGAGCAAATCATGCTTCTGTTTTTTTTTTTTAATTCTCATGCGTAATTCTTCAGTCCTTGGATTTAAATATCCAAAAAAGGACATTAGTTTCTCTTAAATACCTGACAGCCTTTGGTTTCTGATCTGTACAGTTACAAATGGGTCTTTCCTTTGCATTAGGAAATACAGAAATCAAGAAACTATAAGATGGACCATTTTTACATTGTGGATGTGATTTTTTTTTCTCCCCAGCATGACATTAATGTTAAGTTAAAGTTTGCACTCACCATGTTCAGTACATGTTTTGACAGACTGAAAATAAATGCCCGTACTACAGTGCCAGTGATATGGGTTTACTGGTTAGTCCACCACTTGGATTCCAGTTGACCTATGATGTCACAGACCACAACAATAGCCAATCGCGGGCTAGCAAGTTAGCAAAGCAGAGGTTAACTGGCACAACAATGGACAATGTAGCAAATTTTTACATTGTCTGTTTCCTGTCTGCTATACTTTTTGTGCAGATGAGGTTCATATGGAATTGTAAAAGACAAAACACAAATGAAAATGGTAAAGCTCTTGTTCTGTCGGGGTCCTACCTACCAAATACAAGACACAAAACTGTGTAATGTGTACTCATTGGAAGCACAGATTTAGTTAACTTTTGACAGTGATAATAGAGAACAGCAGATCACAAACTCTAAGGGATGGATAAAAAAACAAATCAAACGAATGGAGATTGGTCATTCATGAAGGAACAGGAAGGTCACCAATCCAGTGCAATGCCCTCTGGATACAAGGTCTGTGGTGGAATTTTAGGAGGTTATGTAGAATAGGCAGCTTTTTATCCTATTAAAAATCATCTTATTCCCGTTCAAGACTGAGCTCAAGCTGTCCACGATGTATTTTCATTTTGTATTCATCATCTGTCACATTGTCTGATCTTTTCTCTTTTTTCAGACTTTTCAGTAAAAGTAGAACTTTAATTAGATAAACCAAACCACTCTCTGTACATTTACTTTATAACAACCTTTTAAAAGCATATGAATAATATTACCTTTGTTAGGTATATATCTTAATATACCATACATGTAGCGCAACATAAAATTGCATGTGAAAACATTTAAACTAATAAAAAACATTAAACAGTTGCAATTGAATTACAGAAATACAATAAGCCATAGAACAACTACTAACAGAGCAGGTCTAAGTATACCCTTGACTTCAGTTTTGACTCTGGTGTCATTATGCCACCATCCACTAGGGGGCAGGGCAGCTCTTTGGTTGGTCATTGCCAGTCTAACACATTCTTAAAGAACACAAGTCTACTTGAGAGTTTACTTGAACAAATACATGTTGTTTTTTTCTTTGCTCTCATTAGTATTCTTGTTATCTCTGTTTGTATTTCATTCTTATCTGCTGTAAGTGTTTGGGAAGCAAAAACCGTTAGACCCAGAAACACCAGAATGGGCTGACTCCTTGCAAATTCCGCTCACTACTCAGGCATGTAAAAATAAAGTAATTGACCTCAAAGTGGCGCTGAAACTTTCAGGTGTCCACTTCCATATTATCTCAAAAGCAGCTTGGCCTTGAGTCAAAATCCCTTCATCAGATCAATCCCTCAAGTACCTGTATCTTTGCTCTACTGGCATTCTGCTCTCTAAAGGTCAAATTTTGCACATTTTTCTTGGTTGTTTTCACCCAAAGACATCAAAAGTTCCAAGTTAAACTACGCCCACATTTTCAACATTTTTCTTACTCCGCTCCAGTGCAGAGAACAGATAATAATATACCTTGAACTCTTTTCATTATAAAACGACCTGAAAACAGGTAATATCATGGACTAGAAAGATTCTTCTTCAATTTAAGGGGAATCAAAACACATATAATATTTCATCATTTGCCCATTATTCAATACTATTGTTTGCATAATGTAAGATACAGACTGCTGCTAGAGAAAAACACCACATATGGTTTCAATGGCTTTGTTAGATACTTACCCAACCCTGACTGTCATAACAGATGTAAACTAGAAGCACTCGGAGAGCGCAGACCTCCGCCAAGGCTGATCAGTGGCCCGCCCCATGGGCCCCCCCCACGCCAAGGAGGTTATGTTTTTGCCAAGGTTTGTTTGTCTGTCTGTCTGTTTGTCTGTCTGTTAGTGTGCAACATAACTCAAAAAGTTATGGACAGATTTTGATGAAATTTTCTGGTCTGCGCCCCCCTGTGGGCCCCCCCACCCCCGATCACCACCAAAATTTAATCATTTCTTCCTTATCCCATTTCCAACAAACCCTGAAAATTTCATCAAAATCTGTCCATAACTTTTTGAGTTATGTTGCACACTAACGGACAGACAAACAAACAAAGAAACAAACAAACCCTGGCAAAAACATAACCTCCTTGGCGGAGGTAATGAAAATATATGTTATAACATGTGTGTCTTACCCTGTTTGGACACTGCTGCAGCTAAGTCACTGATTGATGACTTGAGACCAAAGTCCATCATTACATGACCGGAGTATTTCAGGAAGTTACTTTAGTGAGCGTTCGCTGTGTTTCAAAGGTACACAGCTAGTTTGGGTATCTCTGCTTTTCTCTGTTATTATTTCCCATTCCTTATTTCTTTTTCTTTACAGTCATTTCTATCTTTCATCCCATTTCCCATATTTTCTCTCTGTGCTGTATCTACTCTTCTCTCCTTTCTCACTGTCTTTTCTCCAGTTCTCTTTGTCCTTTACCTGTTTGTCCCTGCCTAATCATTGTGGATCTAAAAGACTGATTACAAGAGACATGAGATTGTGATTTCCTATCCTCATTCCTCATTCAGGGTGCAAAAATCTTATCTGAGTGTCTTTTATGTTGCATGTGCACCATGTAAACACTGCTTTTACCTGTGTTTGGGTGACGTTGTGCTTCACAGTAAATCTGCACACACTTTTGAATGACAGTGTGTGGCTGTAAGTGTGTTTTACAGGAATGGAGATAAGATGTGTGTTGCTGTGTGTATTGGTGCTAGCCAATGGGACACCAGCATCTAGTGCAGCCCAGGTAAGATCCATTGTGACTGTCCATCATATTTACTAGACATGTAACAGCTCAGTAACAACATGGTAATAGTTTGATCATGAAGATGTACTAATTAAAGGGTCAATATGCTTACATTGCTTACATGAAGTTTTTGTTGAAGTCTGTTTTGTGCTGGGAGATGGTTGTTTGTTAATGTTAGCTAAACTGACTGGATAATATGCCTGCAGACTGATAGCTGTGCTAAGGACAAATACTGTATCTGTGTTCATAAAAATCCTAATGCTTGACCGTCAATATATCTCTCCTGTGTACAATCTTTGGCTACCATTAGTTTAGAAATGGAGTTGATAATTTACTGGCACCTGTCACAACACAGACTTCACATAAGCAGACAAACAGATCATACAGATTTAAGATCTACAGTTAGCAACAAGACTAAATTACTGAGAAGGAGTATAGTAGTATTTTGCTTTAAATATGGTAACCTAATAGCAATAACGCTTTTATATGTGTGGAATTAGAAATGATAATCTGTTGACATTAACCCTTTCATGCATAGTGGTCACGACAGTGGACAGCTGATCAAAGGCGTTTTCGTATGTATTTAGGGATTTGTTGTTTTGTGCATCATCCCATATGCTGCAATTCATACCATTGCTGTAACTTTGCTGTTCTAGATAAACCTGATCTGCAGTAACATGTTTGAGTGTAAAAAATTGCTAATTGTTACTAGACTGTAATAAACAGTTTTTGTTTTGTTTTTTTCCCGAAACAAAAAGTTGTTTTTTTGCATATTATCTCCATGCAGGTATGTTGAAATGTGAGAAAAGATCCGATTAGCAGCCTTAAAAATGTTTGTTTTTCATAGTTTTCACGTAGTATATTAGTAAATACATGTTTCTTTGCTTTTAAAATTAAACGCATGGTGTCCAGCAGAGTGAACATTTTTGTAACTCCATGATTAAATAGATTCATAAAAAATCCATCGCATTGTTTTTTTTTTTTTTTGTCATACCTAAAGAGGAATAAAAACACTCCGGAAAAAAATCTTGATTAAAGTTCTCATAATTCATGCATGAAAGGGTTAAAGTGTAATAACCTGATAATAATTTGGTAGGCAAATTTTCTGTGATGTTTTCGTAATATTACCACAAAGTGTGAGTGACACATTGAGTGAGTGACACAGAACATTTTTATTTGATTGATAATGCATTGGCTGTAACGTCTGTGTAAATACAGGATCTCTGATTACAATCCACTATGACTTATCATACATTTGAAGTCACACAATTTTTGAAACTCAAAATTGGAAACTGTCATATTATAATTAGAAATTCATCCTCCCTTACTATTTCTATTTCAAGGTAACAGTCCAAATGATACACTTAGCATTAAAAGCTTGGTGTTAGGGTAAGATATTGTCAAATTACCCAAATTATTCAAATTATTACATGATGCATTTCATATTGCAACACAATTAGTGCTGGGCAGCGATTAAAATTTTTAATCGCAATTAATCGCGTGGATTTCTGCGATTAGTCGCGATTAATCGCATAGTTATATTGGGGGGAGGGTAGCCGGCATCAACCGTGTGTATTGCCTTTAAGTGATATTTCAGGCTGGAAGTACTCTGGTGATAAAAATAATTCCACATTGCAGTTCTTCCAAACAACTTTGTCCTTCTCAACCCCACCATCTGAAGACATTTAAAAGGAAAGTGTCCATGTAAAAGACCGGTACTTTTCTCCATGTTTATGTCCCCACCAGTTTATTTCCGCTTGTGAGTGATTGACAGGAGTCTTAAGATCACTAATATGTACTAATACTAATAAGCCCAATAATATGATATGTTCAGTTGTTCAATGCAAGCAAAGGGGGCCCTCTAGTGGTCAGAATAAGTTGCACTAACATATGTTTTGTCCTTTCGGTGTTCCCGTAGTCAGTTCGGACATAAGAAGGAAGTAACAGACACGTTTCTTTCGCTCTGTTTGTATGGCCCGAGCGATAAAAAAATTGTCGGCGTCATTTAATGAATGAGTAAACGTGGTAATAACGCGCTAACTTGCCCAGCCCTAAACATAATATAACAATATAATAATTATAATTAAACATAGAATGTTTCAGGATAACATGACTTCTATTCTTAAAACAAAAAACTTTTCACATCACAATATAATACGTGTCTATAATATTAAAGCATGAAATTCATACTTGAAGTAAAAAGTAGGGATGACCCGATCTGATCTAAAGATTGGTATCAGCTGCCGATCTGGCATTTTTTAGAAGATCAGATCAGATTTAGTCACGAGCCAGGCCTGGTTTTAAGCCCCCTTAAACAAACGTCCTGCCCCCTCAAATGAAAGTTTCCAAAGGTAGGGAAAAGGAAAATGAGCTGCACAACAGCGGGAGACTGAAGGCTCCCACAGAGTCGGACTTAATTAACTCCACAGATGTCTGCGCATACTCGATGTGGACTCAATGCAGACCCAAAGCAGACTTCTGCCGGACACTTCCACACAAAGCTCAATTTTTACAACTGTGTATGCATACTCTGTGTTACACAATAGACTGTTCGATGGAAGTCTTCACATCGACCTGTTTTAAATGTGAAATTGGTGCGCTCAACTGTGAAAACTCAAATGTCCACGGACAGTGCACGCGAAGTCTGCGCTGCTCACACTTCTCACACAGTACATCTGACTCTGTGGGAGCCTGGAATTAGTAAATGGTTTGTAAGTTTCACTTTCACTTTGTATGGTCGTATGGTCTGCGTGTACTCATTGTGAGGTACATATGGCATGGAACATCCATTGCAGACTGGAACTACATCTGCAAATGGACGTCCATCAGTCCTGGTGCATCTATAGCCTGTCCGTCCATGGGAGTGGATCTCTCCTTCACTGTGGTTCTCCCGAGGTTTTCTCCCTTTTCCCATGGGCTTTGAGTTTTTCCTTGCCGAGAAGGAGGGTCTAAGGACGGGGGATGCCCTGGACGTTACTCATTTTCTTGCTGATTATTTGACTGTTGATGTTTACACCCAACTGACTCTGTAAAGCCCTTTGAGATAACCTTGTTGTGATATTGGGCTATACAAATAAAATTGAATTGAATTGAACACACACCCCCTATAATCCCTGAATGGACCTGTCCATAGATATGCTATAACAGGGTTGGCAAACACACAGCCAAAATTGGCCTGCCAAAGGTTCTAATTTGTCCCACAGTATGAACATGGAAAGTGCAAAAAATTATACTAAAGTTATTAAGAGTCAAAGGTGTCATACTTGTTTTAGTTCAGGTTCCATATTCAGCCCAGTTGTGATCTCAAGTAAAACAATAGTATAGTAACCAAAAAATAATGACTCCAAATTTGAATCAAAATTTCATAGTAAAAAGTATGGGATCGGATGGGTATCGGCAAAACTAATCATACAAAAAAACTGGATCGGATCAGACGCAAAAAAATCCAGATTGGGACATCACTAGTAAAAAGCAGACTCTCACACCTCAGTGGAGCTCTTACTTCTTTGTGTTTTGATGTGCAAAGGCATTACTTCCCGACTAAAACACGCTAGATTAAACATTCACTGAACATCACATAGGCCTACTACACTTATCATTCAAAGGCTAACCTCAGACATATCCCACGAGGTACTGGGTGAAGGCCACATGCCTTAAGAATCAATCAGTGTCCTTCAGCTAGACATCCGAGATAACCTGTGTCACCATCCTGTGAATGAGACCTGTTGTCACTGCACACTGCCTGCACTCCTTTCCTTAAACCATATAGCTACACTGTGGCCCATAGAGTTGGAATAATTTTGTTTTCAGACTCATTTCTCTTTTTTATTCCTATTTCTACACATCAGTAATCACCTTTAATAAGGTACAATTATTACATACTGAGTCCCAGTTACACTTTATCTGAAGAATAAATTGCACTGTCATGCCATTTCATAAGAAGAGATAAAAATCTTTTATTCCAACTTTATGGGTGAAAGTGTAGTTATTACATTGAAACAAACATGGAACAGTTAATGCTTTGACAATACATTATCATGGTCTAACAATTTTATTTTCTGTAGTTTTCTAAAGTGTCAGCAATGCACTGCCCTATTATTATTATTTTTCACATTTTTACCCTTTTTTTTGGCCTGTCCAGTCTTGTGTCTCCCAGATATTACCCATTGTTAATGCCAAACTATTACCTGGTTATTACCTGACTACTTATATGGTAATTAGAATGGAGTCACATCAGTGTTAAATCTTTATGAACACATTATACTATGCTGTGAATAAAGTGCTGCAGATGGTGCACCTTATTTGTATTCCAGCCAGGTGTCATAGAGAGCCTCCTATTGGCTGCCCATCAACGTCCTTGGCTCTGGGGTGTCTACGTTTTCACCGTTGGACTTCCCATCATCCTGTTCATCAGCTTTATGTGGCCTGACATGGTACAGAAGGCTTGTGTGCATGTGTCTGGCATAATAACTTGAAGAAGTGTGATGTGGGAGTACGTCCATATCCTCCAGACAGATACGAAATGTGTAAGCATGTAATGTGGTGGTTTTTGTCACGCAGAGATTTGGGCCCCCTGATCAACAGTATTACTATAAGAAGTCTGATGATGTTCAGCCAGATGACCCTGAGCTCTCACAATGGGCACCATCACCGGATATTGACAGTAGTGTTTCATGTTTCTTTAATTTAAGACAAATAGTATCAGTCGTGGTATGACTCACCGATTATGATCCCCTCCTGTCCTTTATACAGGGAAGGATGACAGAGCTGGTACAAGAAAAAGAGATGTTCTTAGCAACAAGAAGAAGTCTGACTTAGACTTGAAGGTGAGATTTAACAGACAACCGAGAGATGATAATGAGTGATAATGTGCTATTAATTCTAAAGGTGTAGAAACACATTTTGGAGGTATAACAATGCACTACAGAGTGCCTAAGAGTACCCATTTTAGAACAAGATGAATAGAACTTTACTGACAAGTGAGAGTAATCAGTGTGTGGGCGTGTATAACTGTGGTGTTCAGTAGGAGGCAGCTCATTTAATAAATAACATATGAACACACACTGAGAAATGTTCCTGTGCTGTGCTGTGCTACCAAGCACGACAAAACAAAAAGCAATGGCTGCATATTAGCCAAAATATTTTTCCAACACTAGTAATTATCATCTTTGCAACTTTTCAGACATATTAGAGCCCAAACTATGACTCACATTTGATTTACCACTTTACCAAAACAGAAAGAAGAGTTTCATTTCTGTGTCAGACCTGGTTTTATTGTTGCAGCTCTTTAATCACATTTTAATGAGTCTGTTTGCAGCCTGTTGAATGTCGAAAACTGCTTTTAATGTCTGTGATTATTAAAACTCTGTGTAACAGACTGAGAATGTTTGCCTTGCATGTGCACAGGTTCACTGATCATCACCACCATCACCACCACCACATGACAGAGGAAGCGTAGCCAAGTCATAAGAAGATGCTGCTGAATGCGCCTTTTAGGTGTTATTTAGAAATAAGTGTAATGGTATCACTTTGTTAAATAAAAGTGCAGTCATAATGGTAACATTTTTAATGATCAAATAAATGTTTCTACATGTTCCAGCTGAGTACATGGCTCTGGCTCTATTTTCGTGTACACATCTATATTATAAAAGGGAAGTGGATTCTGTCTATGTGTCTTGGACATCACACAAAATCCGAAGTTTGGCATACTTATGTATTTTTGGTAAAGGAAGAAACTAGCAAAACGACAAGTTGATAGGTCCAATATTTTTGAAGATATTAGTAATTTTGGAATACAATGGCCTCCCAATGGCATTCACAAATCTTATATATTAAACCTTTAATTTCTATCAAGAACAAATAAAACTGTTGGGTGGTACCAGTGTTAGTAGAAATATGGGAGGCCACTGCAGCATTTACTCTGACTCACAATGTACAAAGTGAGTCCTTTCATCTAATGACTATTACCAACATTACCTATGACAACCTGATGGGGTGACATTAGTATTGAATGCTGATGAAAAATCCATAAACATGGCATGAATGTGTTATTTTAATTAAGATGACAGGTCTGACATCTTACATCATTTGACAATATGTAGATTTTAGCAAAAATATTTATTTATTTATTTTATTTATTTATTTATTTTTTTAACCTTTTTCTGTCCAATTTTCGGATTATCAGTGGAAGGTTAAGTGTGTACGATTTGTGTGAACTTTCATTAGTTAACTCCATTTCTGGGCAAACAGCTGCTTTAGTTGAAGGTAGAAATGGGTTAGTTAATGTCAACAAATGACTGGTTCAAAGTACAACTATAGACTATATATTTATTTAAACCTTCATGGCGTCACCAATGTGTAGTGATGGGAAGTTCGATTCTTTTTACCAACTCAGTTCTTTTGGTTTGTTTATCTGTTGTGAATCAATTCTGAATCAATTCACTTGATTAATCAGTTAAATAAAAGTAATAATCTAGTGGGCGTTGGTCACAAATTGGTGGTGACAAATTACCAAGCATATGCTTGATCGATTGATCGATTGGTCGATCAAGCATATATTTGGTAATCTATCTATCTATCTATCTATCTATCTATCTATCTATCTATCTATCTATCTATCTATCTATCTATCTATCTATCTATCTATCTATCTATCTATCTATCTATCTATCTATCTATCTATCTATCTATCTATCTATCTATCTATGCACTTTATGTTCCTTAAAACAATTTTGTGCTGTGTGTGTTTAATTTGATTTTATTAGTGAGCTTTCTTTCGGTTCTGTCTTCTTACGGTAGGGGTATCTAGCCTCATTTGATTCTCTCGTGTGATTCGTGAACGATTCAGCGAGCCATCGATTTGTGAACGATTCAGAATTGATTCAGTGACTTGGCTCTACTCAGCCCTACCTGGCCCTACTTGGCCGCTCTCAGCAACTGCAGTCAAACTTTCTGTCGGGGGGGAAAAAAAAAAAAAAAAATCAATTCCAGTGCACCAATTAGAGGGTCCAAAAAACAAAATGGAACTCTAATGACTCCTGGAAAAAAATTACCTCTACAAACAAATTCAGTTACAAAAGGGTCATTTAATTTTGACAGGCCTCATTGACTAAATATTGTTGTGAAGACACAGAGGTGACATTTTGGGTTATTACTACTGTCTCCTAGCCTAAGACAACATGTGGTTATGTCTTTATGAATCCTTTTGAAATCATGACAGACATATTAATAACACATTCAAGGTTCTTTGTGATCTTCTGAGATAAAATGTCCTCTTCTGCTCTGTGTTTTCATGCTCCGCTCAGCATTGACCTTCTGTGGCATTTCACTGCCTGTAACATTTCTTGGAAATAGCACAGTACTTACCATCAAAATGACTACTCAAGAATTCTAATGACTCTCAGAGAATACTGACTCAGTAAGTGGGTATGAAGCAACATGAAAATAAAAGAGCTGACAAGTGGAGGACAGATGAGACTGATAGGTGCAAATGAGGATGAGAAATACAGTGAAACAAGTGGAATATAGACAAGAAACAAGAAGGAGCTGCACCTTAGCTGACTCTTCTTTGGTTAAATCAGTGGTTCCCAACCTTTTTTGGCTCATAACCCCATTTTAACAAACAACATTTCTGGCAACCCCAGACATTCAAAACATAGACTTTTTTTTTTTTTTTTTTTTTTGCTAAAATTAATTTGTTTTTGATCATGTAATAGTTTGCTATACTATGTTGCAAATAAACTTTAATTTTAGACACATTTAGTCTATATAATATATATTATTATGGACGGAGGCAGAAAAGCCAGGTGTAGATTACTGCACAAAGTGAGAATTTTATTTTCCTTGGTCAGGATGTATACAGTCAGTCCAGCTTGTATTTACAAGACTGACAATTAATACGGAACAAACAACTCAAACTATGAATTATGAAAGAGCTGCAGCATCTGAAACCGACCACAATGAACATTTGAAAGATAAACAGAACCACAGTACTTCAGTTTCAGCTTCACAATTTGTCATGTCTTTTATGGATTGGGATTGTCTCTGTCAACTCAACATATATTTTTTATTAGTAAGTTTTTATTTTTATCAATTTCTAGAAATTTCAGGCAACCCATTTGAATTCCAGGTGACCCCACATGGGGTCCCGACCCCAAGGTGGAAAAACACTGGGTTAAATGCCATGTGCATGCAGTGTAATTTGGATGCAGTGTGTCCTGTTGTTTTATCTTGTTGTAATATATAATAACATTTGTAATAACATACAGTATATAATATGCAACAAATCAATTTGGATTGTAGTTAAAACAGTGAAGCCTTCCTAAAAGTGCAGCTTGTTTTGCCATCTGTTTGAGGCACTCCCTGCATATATTTTATATTTTATGACTATAGAGAATCAGGAATTTGCTCCATTTGTGTTTTTCCTTGGCCACACTTGGCTTTGGCTGTAGGTGTGGGCAAAAATGTACAAATTTTTGCCTGCTGTTGAGGGTGAAATCATACAGGTTCAACTAGTCTCAGAGAAGTATAAGGCTTTGGAAGTTCTTGCTGGCTTTACTCTTGTTTTGTGCTACCTAAACAAGGAGAGAATGGGAAGACAAGTGCTGCTGCTGACAGGACTGATGGTCATCATGGCATGCTCTCAGTCTCTCTGTGTAAGTACATAATTAGATCTCTTTATCGCAATTTCTGCAAAGAATTCACCAAGCATTCTCCCACTCTCAGTGGTTTGTTTTTCAGTGGAAAATGTGACACTTAAAACCACATACTGTGTCTTCTTTTGACTACATTGACAAGCTGGGACAATTTGGAAAAAAGAAAGCAATGATTTCTAAATGTACTTTGACTTTGTTATTGCAGATAACAGAAAACATTTCATATTTTTTCTTGTCAGTGTTATTTTATCTGTAAATGTACATCCATTCCTGCAATCAAGCTCTAAGTACATTTCATAAAAACTTGGGACATTTGCAATTTACATCAAAACTTTGAACAATGATGTGATTTGAAACAGTAAGTGATCCATTACAGATGTCTTAGCACCTAGAGAAGTGAACTGTGCTTTTAAACACACTGTTAATACAAGGCTTACTTTATGCATAATGGTTTGAGCTATTAAATCTGGTTCGTGAACAGGATCTGTGTAACTTGATGCCATCTAGTAAACAAAGTCAAGTACGCAGTTTTGAGTGGAACCATTGTAATCAAATATCCATCATCAACAGATATTCCTGAGACTTTTTCTCCAGTACTTTGAGAACAAACAGTTGGTTTAACAGTTACTGCTCATTCTTTCTTCCACTGATTTCTCAGACTTCTGTTTTGATTTCAGTGTTTCCATCCATGTTCCAACTTGCATAACAACTGTTCACATTTAAGCTTGAGGGTAAACCCACGGTCTCTCGGATCTACCTAGGCACAAACTTTCTGGGTTTTCAATTAGTTTATTTTGGATTGGAATGCTGCCACCAGTTTTTAACTGAGGTGCATGAGCCAGAACAGTGTCATCATGGTAGAAGAGGGTTAATAGATTTAAAATATTCTTAATATAGTTTGAAAATGGTTTTCAGGGTTCAATTTTTTCTTATGGATCTGATCTTTGGCCCGTCTTTGCTCCTGAGGGACCAGACCACTCTTCAATGCTTATTTCATAGTCATGACTTTGACTTCTAAGCTTCAAACCTGTAATTTCACACATGTACAAAAACATTTCCACGTCCAGAAGAGGATACATTGTGTGAGTGAAAACACAGTGAACCTGTAAAGATGGATGAGTGAGATGAACATTTGTCATGTTTGATGTCATGTAATGTCCTTGAAAACCTCTGTAGTTTCAATTAGTAGTAACTGCCTTTTTTGTTGGTTTTTTTTTTTGTTTGTTTGTTTTGAAGATAAGTAAAATCTTCTATTCATCATCATCATTTTCTGAACCACATGTAAACTCTTTAAAATTATAATCCTTTAATGGGGTATTCATGTTTGTATTTTATGTTGTAGAACAAAATTAGAAAATCCCTTGTGTTTCTGGTAGCTAATAGGAAAACAGGAGAACAGGAAATGCTGAATGCTAACTCATTGCTGGGTTGTAAGAATCATCTGCTCTTCTAATCTACTACTTAACTGGAAATTAATTACTTCATTAATTGGAAATTAAGTAGTAGAATTAAAAAGTGTGCAAAAGCTTTGAATGCATTGACAGCCCAAACAGCAGAAATTAATGTCAGTCAGTCATCTTTTGAACTGCTTTATCCTCACTTGGGTTGCAAGGGGTGTTGGAGCCTATCCCAGCTACCTGTGGGTGAAGGTGGGGTACATCTGGGCGAGTCACCAGTTAATTGCAGGTTTCTGACATGTAGAGACAAACAACCAATCACTTTCACTTTCACAGCTATGGGCAATTTTAGGTTGACCAATTAACCTATTAGTGCATGATTTTGGATGGTGGAAGGAAGCTAGAGTACCTGGAGAGAACCGACGCAGATACAGGGAGAACATGTAAACTCCACACAGAAAGGTCCCTGGTTCGAATCGAACCCAGGACCCTCTTGCTGTGAGGTGACAATGCTATCCACTGCACCACTGTGTCACCCCATAAATTAACATATAACTACAAATCAAATTATGTTGACAGGACAAAACACTAAATACCTTATCTCAGTGGTTCCCAACCTTTTTTGGCTCGTGACCCCATTTTAACATCCCAAATTTCTGGCAACCCCAGACATTCAAAACGAAGACTTTTTTTTTTTGCTAAAATTAATTTGTTTTTTATCATATAGTAGTTTGCTGTACTATGTTGCAAATAACATTCATTTTAGATTATATTTAGTCTATATAATGTATATTAGTATGGACGGAGGCAGTAAAGCCAGGTGTGGATTACTGCACAAAGTGAGAATTTTATTTTCCTTGGTCAGGACATGTATAGTCAGTCCAGCTTGGATTTGCAATGCTGCAAATTAATACTGAACAAACAACAACTCAAACTATGAATTATGAAAGAGCCACAGCATCTTAAACTGACCACAATGAACATTTGAAAGATAAACAGTACCACAGTGCTTCAGTTTTAGTTTCAGAGTTTGTCATGTCTTTTATGGATTGTGATTGTCTCTGTCAACTCAACATATGTTTTTTATTAGTAAGTTTTATTTTTTATCAATTACTAGAAATTTCAGGCAACCCCATTTGAATTCCAGGTCACCCCACATAGGGTCCCGACACTGCCTTATCTTGTCTGGATTATGTCTACAATGAATGAAATGAAATCGAAAGTACATTTACAAATTACTGCTGTTTGATTTTATGTGTATTTTCCACATCATCCAGCTTCAATTGGTTCCAGGGTTGTAAATCAGTGCTTGTCATGTGCAAAATAATATTATTCCCAATTTATGTATGTATGTATGACACTATAGATGATGCAGATATTTTTATTGCAGTAATGAATGTAGGTCAGTCCTTTAAATCCAATATATTGAGGTTTATAAAAATGTGCAGATCTTATTCCACCAAATGTGATAAAGTTACTGTTCACACTTTAATACTCCCTCTGATTTAAAAAGAGAGATAGTTACTGCCTCTGGACAATAGCTTATTTGTGTTAGTGCAAGTTCCATCTGTAGGGTGTCAAAAATCTCTACAGTGAGGACATATTACTGGGTTGTTTCTTGAGTGACTTAATCTGAAAATATTTATTTTTAGTAAACATGAATAATGTTTTTTCTGATAGATTATAGATTTAATTTATCATTATTAATGTGTAAAAGCACTGACTTCGTTTTTATGCTTCATAGTTATTTCATTTCGATATTTGGGAATGAATATGAATGAAATGTTCACATTGTGTTTGTGTGTAGGCGTCAGATAGTTGCCACGAGGAGGCGTCTCGTCTGCGAGAACAGGAGAAACTTTTGAAGAGCCAGCTTCAGAAACAAGAAGTCCTCCTTCTCAGATTACAACAGCTGAACCAACCTGGTAAGATGGACAAAGCCAGAGTCGAGCAGAGCCAGGACACCCAGTATGCAGGTCAGTGAGGTCTGCATGGTATCACATCATACAAACAGTTCCAGATACACAGGGTGTGTGTTTGTTTTGTTTGTTTGTATTAGACTGTGCCCAGGTTTTTAGCTCTGGTTTCAAATCCAGTGGCATCTTCAGAATCACACCACAGGGCAGCCCATCACCCATCAGAGTTTACTGTGACATGAGTGAAGGAGGCGGATGGACCGTCGTACAGAGACGGATCAACGGAACAGAGAAATTTAACAGGTGTGTCTCAGAAGCATGATAATTAAACAGGAAAATAAGGAATTCATGAAAAACTCATCCTATTTTCATAGATGTCTGTGCATTTCATCTATGTGTCTATTTCAGGTCATGGTCAGAGTATAAGGATGGTTTTGGAGACATGGATGGAGAACTGGGAGAGTTTTGGCTCGGCAATGACAACCTGCATTATGTAACTGCACAAGGTCCATCTCAATTCTAAAAGCAAAACATTCTACAAAATATAAATGTTGCCTCTATAAATCTATGCAAACCCTGAACATGTATAATTTCAACCTGCCCGAGCCCAAAAATGAACCCAAAATACATTTCATATCACTTTATCTACAGGGGTTGGACAAAATAATGGAAACACCTTCACCTCAAGATGATAATGCCCCAATCCATACAGCTAGAATTGTTAAAGAATGGCATGAGGAACATTCTAATGAAGTTGAGCATCTCGTATGGCCGGCACAGTCCCCAGACCTCAACATTATTGAGCATTTATGGTCAGTTTTAAAGATTCAAGTAAGACTTCGATTTCCACCGCCATCGTCTCTAACAGAGTTGGAGGGTATTCTAACTGAAGAATGGCTTAAAATTCCTTTGGAAACAATTCACAAGTTGTATGAATCAATACCTCGGAGAATTGAGGCTGTAATTGCCGCAAAAGACGGACCTACACCATATTAAATTATATTTTGTTGATGTTTTAAGGTGTTTCCATTATTTTGTCCAACCCCTGTATATACCGAATATAAAATTTATAGTTCATTTTGGCATGAGCTGAAGTATAAATTGTTCTCAGACAACATATATTGTCTTATATTTGTAAGACCCACCACCTCAATTCACAGTAACTTAGTAAGAATCGGAGAGACACACCGAGGCTAGTTTAATGCAGAAAAAGTTTGCAAAGATGTGACAGAAAACAAGTTACAGTGTAATTGATATTGAAGCAAAATCTCCATCTTTTAACCCTAAGAAAAGTGTATTATTTGCCTAAACGTAAAAACTTATGGGAGGTGAACTGCAAATTCCACTCTCTGGTAGCAGTCTTCGATGTTGCATTTCCACCATCCTCTCTTACTTTGAGGTTATACGTATCCATGGTTTTGCAGAAATGGCAACAAAGTTTCTCCTAAACTTATGTTTCAAATGTTGGTATTTAAAGCTGCATTGATCATGATTTAATCCAGAAATATCTGATAAGCCTAAAATGTGTTTACTTGCTCAAGATCAAACACTATACAGAAACAACAGGAGATCAGCTGTTTTGAACATTTTGTATCAAGTAGGGGTGTAATGGTACAGAAAAATTTCAGTCTGGTATGTTTTCGGTACAGTGAAGGAGACCAGTTTCACAAAGCTGATGTTACCAGAAATATAATAGAATATAATATTTTCTATCTATCTATCTATCTATCTATCTATCTATCTATCTATCTATCTATCTATCTATCTATCTATCTATCTATCTATCTATCTATCTATCTATCTATCTATCTATCTATCTATCTATCTATCTATCTATCTATCTATCTATCTATCTATCTTTTTTTTTTGTCTTGTCTAGCATCATAACAGCAGATTGGTGGTCTGGCTCTTTTTTGTGCTGAACAAATTTGCTTTGCCAAGGGAAACTTTATTAAGTATATGAGGCTCTCCTTGATATTCTACTGTCTTAATTTTGAGTTTTGTTGAACTACCTTTTGATGCTGGACCTGACATGAAGGAACAGGGGAAAGGACAAGGAAGGGGGAAGAGAGAAGGGGAGAGATTGAAGGGGGGATAAAAGGGAAGAAGAAGGTGGCGAAGACCCTTCACAAGAACGTATCAACAATACAATAACAACCATGGTGATAATTATAATGGTAACAATAACTAGAGCCAGAACTGAGCAAACTAGGCAGAAAAAAGAAAAGAAAAATCAAAAATACATATATATGTCATCAATCTCCAAGAAACAAAACACTGGCACACTGCTCTTGTTTTGTCGACTTGTCTCTCTCCATTGACATAAGGGACAGGGAATTTGAAATGCTCCCAAATCGGAGACTTTACAGAAGACGGAGGGTCTTCCAGCTCTGTCTTTGTACCTGTGACGCTGCTCTGTGCTGGTTCATGTTCAGAATGTGTATGGTGCGTATATCACTTAGATATCCATCTAGGATATCAAATATTGTACATAGGTTCCACTTGCGGCCATCCTGCTCATACTGTGTGTGTTCCGCTTTAAGGTTTGTGTGCAAACTTAAGGGTAACTTAAGTGTTTGCGTTCTTCACATAGGCTGCATGTATTTGTTCGGTACACCTCCGTATTGTATTGAAGGCCCCAAACCGAAACATTCCCGTACAAATGAGTGCACAGCACACTCCTATAGTATCAAGCTAAATATGTTTCACAGTTTTTGATGGTGACCAAAATGGAGCTAAAATTAGAGATGAACACTGAAATAACATTAATCAAATGGATTCAAAAAGAGAAACTCCAAAGAAATGCTAATGTTATTTTGTGGATGTTTGAGCTGGATACTACATTGCGTTTGCCATCTAAACTAATAAGCTAGTGTTCTGATTTTTATTTGTTTATTTTTTTATGCATGTCTGTTTGGATGATTAAAGGATTGGTTGAATAACATTATATTCAGAGGATTTTTTTTTTTAATCTGTTTCAGGAAATTATTCTCTAAGGATTAACTTGGAGGACTTTGATGGTAGCCAGCGTTATGCTGAATACAAGAACTTCAGAGTGGCAGATGAAAAGGTACACTGACAAATGGCTGAATATTTGATAATACTAGCAAAAAGTTGTCTCATTTTAGGCTTTATTTTATATTAAACATTCTCTAAGACTGGCTCATGCTTGTGTATTTACATGGAGTTTAAGTTGGAGTGTGAGCTGTGCTAGTCTTGCAAGTCATTTCCAAAGTGTCTGCATTTCTAAGCTAATGGTTGCTAATATTATACAATATTTCCTGGCATAGAGGAGCAAAAAATCAGAAATTGCAGATTGCAGAAAATCTGACTCACTTCTTCTGTATAAAAAGTGCTATACAGATTTTTATCATAACTGAAGTAACTGACATTAGTTATTAGTCAGTCATTAGGTTTTAATATTAAAATCATGGGTAAATGGCCATTAAATAATATACTTCGACAATTATGTGCAGTATATACATATATGTAAGTGGTAATAATAACACCATAAACATGCTTAGACAGATTGTGACAGCTCTATAAACACTTGTAAGTAATGTGTTTACTTAAAAAAGCCCAGAAGCTGGAAAAAGTGTAGTTACTTTTTATTAATACATGATTACTTAACCTTTATAAGGTATTACTCATTTTAGATGTTGATGCCACCTAAATACATAGTTAACTGTTAGTAAGTGCATAGTTAACTACTAATAAATGGGTAATAAAGTACTATTATTGTTAAGAAACCAAGTCAATAAATATGTTTTTAAACAATTCTAAGACATTCATAAGGATTTGATTACACAGTCCATCACTGATTAAGATGTTTTGTTTATAACTGTTTATTATAGTTTCATAATCTTCATCATAATCTAACAAATGTTTATAATGGTACTATTAACACATAGTATTATTACAACTGATTCCTGTTAACAAGTCTTTATTAAAGTCCTTATTTTCTGTGAATTAAATCTTATTACAAGCACCTCAACATAAAGTGTTACGTCAAATTAAAAATGTTGTGCTTGTTTTAAATAAATGTCCTCCTTTCTTTTCCTTTTGGACTTATCCATGTTCACCACCTACCCCTCATTATTCTCTTTACAGGATCACTACCAACTCACCTTCAGGGCCTATGTGGGCACAGCTGGAGACGCTCTGTCCGGAAGTCATGTGCTTGGTGATTCAGAGTGGGCCAGTCACCAGGGCGCCAAATTTAGCACCTATGATCGGGATAACGACAACTACAAGGGAAACTGTGCCCAAGAAGACAAAGGAGGATGGTGGTTCAACAAGTAAGGGTTCTGGGTAGTGTGATGTGTGGTAAAAGGAGAGTCTACTAAGAGACACAGTGAAACAATTATTCAACAAATCCATTACAGTGAAATTAATACACAAATTATCTTTATCTAGGTGTCACTCAGCCCATCTCAATGGCCACTACTACCCAAATGGACATTACAGTGCAAGGACAGATGATGGCATAGTGTGGTACCCTTGGAGGGGATGGTGGTACTCCCTGAAGACCACCATTATGAAGATAAGACCCACTGACTTCAAAATGGATCCAGTTGATGATCCCAACACTGTTTATCAAAGATCAATCTCCTGAACTTGGATCAGACATCAACACATGCTACATCTCATGGCTTTTAAAAGAGTTACACAATAATACAGAGAATAAACCTGTTTTATGCTTACTAATACATTCAAACATTATTCTCCTCTTATTGTCACTATACATTTGAACTTCACTCTGAAAGCAGTGACTGAATCCATCCTCATCTCTTAAAAAACATGCTACTAATGTATTCAGACTAAATTTTGTCATTGTAGCCATGCTTTATAACCAAAATGCACTAAACACCTGTTGCATACTTATCATTTAATGTTCTACTGATTAACATAATTTTGCAATACGTGATCATTAGAACTACATTTAAGTAACTTCCATTGTAACATGTCAATATGTGTGATATGCCAACAGCAAGAGGCAGCTTCCTCTGCAGACCAGCTATTTGTCAGTCTGTTGCAAGAGGAAATGGTGCACAGCTGTCAGTTTTGGTGCAGAGGGAAAGAAGAAATCTGATGTGAAAGTGCACATATGTAGGAAATGAAAGTGGTGAAAAGAAATTAGTTCAATTCAGTGGTAGTTTTTAACCATATAGGCTTTAAGAGGGAAAATGATTACAAATATGTTCAGTACCTTCATTTTACAGTGTGCAGTATTAAACACCTTATAGCTCACAATGAAGATACATCCAGCTTTGTCTCTTTGACTCTTGGCTCAGCAAATAAAAAAACAAGGAAACACTTCCTTTTGTCTGTTAAGTGATTTTATTTTGATGACTGAACATTATCGCCTATTTAAGCAAAACTGACAACATCTCTTTTTTCAAAGTTCACCATTTTCCTTTTAAAGGGGTTTACACAATACGAAGCAGACCAGCAGTGGTGGAGGAAGTACACTGATCTTTTACTTGAGTAAAAGTAGGAACATTATTGTATAATAATACTCCATGACAATTGAGACCCATCATTCAAAATGTTACTCAAGGAAATGCACAGATGGACAAGTATCAGCAAGGGAAAAACTTACAGGCAAAATCATAGACCATTTTATGTATTAATATATTCATACTCGTATTCATGTTCAGTGTTTAACATGGTAATGATGGTGCTCATTTTATTTGCTGTAGGCTATGTATTGATGGGGAGCTCAACCTGTAATAAAACATTATCATTTATTTGTTGATGTATTATTTTATATTACTATGCTGCAAAGTAATTTGTTATTTTTTAATAAGTGGAGTGGAGTAAAAAAATCTAATATCTGTCTAAGTATAAATATAAAGTAGCAAAAAGAGTGAAGGAAACAGTAATAAAATATTGAAATTTGTACATAAAATTAAAAATGGGTTAGAAATTAGCCTTCTTCCATTGAACAAAAATATAAACGCAACAGTTTTGTTTTTGCTCCCATTTTTCATGAGCTTAACTCAAAGATTTAAGACTATTTCTATGTTCACAAAAGGCCTATTTCTCTCAAATATTGTTCACAAATCTGTCTAAATCTGTGTTATTGGGCACTTCTTTAATAATAGATAATCCATCCAACCTCACAGGTATGGCATATCAAGATGCTAATTAGACAGCAAGATTATTGCACAGGTGTACCTTAGGCTGGCCACAATAAAAGGCCACTCTAAAATGTGCAGTTTTATCACACAGCACAATGCCTAGGATGTTGCAAGTTTTGAGGGAGTGTCCAGTTGGCATGCTGACTGCAGGAATATCCACCAGAGCTGTTGCCTGTGAATGTTAATTTCTCTGTCGTAAGCTGTCTCCAAAAGCGTTTCAGAGAATTTGTCAGTACATACAACCGGCCTCACAACCACAGACCACATGTAACCACACCAGAGGACCTCCACATCCAGCATCTTCACCTCCAAGATCGTCTGAGACCAGCCCAGACAGCTGCTGCAACAATTGGTGTGCATAACCAAAGAATTTCTGCACAAACTGTCAGAAACCATCCGAAGCTCATCGTCCTCATTGGGGTCTTGAACTGACTGCAGTTTGTCGTTGTAACCAACTTGAGTGGGCAAATGCTCACATTTGATGGTGTCTGGCACTTCTGAGAGGTGTTCTCTCCATGGGTGAATCCTGGTTTTCACTGTACAGGGCAGATGGTGTCATGTGGGCAAGCGGTTTGCTGATCTCAACATTGTGAATGGAGTGGCCCATGGTGGTGGTGGGGTTATGGTATGGGCAGGTATATGTTATGGACAACTAACACAGGTGCATTTTATTAATGGCATTTTGAACGCACAGAGATACTGTGACCAAATCCTGAGGCCCACTGATGTGCCACAGCGTGTTCCAGTTCCTGCCAATATCCTGCAACTTCACACAGTCCTTGAAGAGGAGTGGAGCAACATTCCACAGGCCACAGTCAACAACCTGATCAACTCTATGCCAAGGAGATGTGTTGCACTACTTGAGGCAAATGGTGGTCACACCAGACACTGGTTTTCTGACACCCCCCAGTACAGTACACACAGGAAACAGCTTTGGTGGATATTCCTGCAGTCAGGATACCAATTGGACACTCCCTCAAAACTTGCAACATCCTTGGCATTGTGATGTGTGATAAAACTGCACATTTTAGAGTGGCCTTTTATTGTGGCCAGCCTAAGGTACACCTGTGCAATAATCATGCCCCCCCGTGAGGTGAATTGATTATCTCGACAAAGGAGAAATGCTCACTAACACAGATTTAGACAATATTTAGACATATTTGAGAGAAATATGCCTTTGTGTATAGAAAAAGTTTTAGATCTTTGAGTTCAGCTCATGAAAAATAGGAGCGAAAACAAAAGTGTTGTCTTTATGTTTTTCTTAAGTGTAGTTACTTTCCACCACCGAAAACATATCATTCTTTTTATTTTATCTTTAACAGTACAATGACCCTAGAAGTAACAGCAATTATCCCTCTGTTCTCTCTAGTACGTTTCCACAGTAAGTTAACATGACAAACAAATTTCTCTGAATCTCAACCACTATTAGTAAAACGGCGTCAGAGTAACGTAGTTTGATCCTTTACCTCTTTGTGTGCTCGATTGTGACGCGTTGTTGTCCTGTTGGTCGGTGTTTTTTTTACGCATTCACGGCAGGCAAAAGCCCGGTCTTATCGGGCTGTCTCGATGTTTAAAGCAAGTGCACCCTCCGTGGCTAACACCGGTGCTGATTGGCTGACACCCTTTCACGATCAGAGACAGATACAGTCAGCTGGAGCTTGAGGAAACAGTTAGCTGTTTTTATATGTCGGGGATCTGGGACCTGTCATTTTTGCTGCTGTGCTCATACCAGTTTAACTTCGCCACTGTGAAGCACACTTTTGAGACTTTAACCGAGGAAAAGGGAGAATGTAGTGTTATTGTTGTCGTACACCTTTTAAAGCTAGGTAAGTAAGCTAACATTAGCTGATGTTGAATGGGTTTATTTAGCAAGCAAGCCACATAGCTAACGAGCGGTCGTTAGTTTATTATGGCTAACAAGTTGGGGGAGTAAACCTAGGTGAGCGTTTAGACTTTTTTCTAGGACGTCCTGTAGTTTTTGTGTTAAACTAGGCAGCGATGTTAACTTATGCTAGATTCTTAGGTGAGCTTCCTGCTAGCTCAGTTGGTTAGCAACAGTCGCTAAGCTACCTTCCACCTTTTTGTCTCCAAGGTGACGGTGGTTGTTTCTCCATCCATCCCATCACACAAGTGTCTGTCTGTGTTTTTTTTTTTGGGCAACAGTGCGCTCCTGTTGGTCATTTCCCAATCCCCCTCCGTGTACGCCGCTCTGCTGTCTGGAAGGACCGTATTGTGGATGACTGCGCTGGCGGGGAGGCGACGAGCCTGAGTCCGGGAGAGCCGATGCTAGAAGCTTGGAAAACATAAAAGCGGTGTAAGTCGGTGAGGAGATGTCAGAGCGGGGATGCCTCTTCTTCGAGACACTGTTGTAGACGAGGGTATACACAAGTGTACACAGTATACCTACCTCTCTGACTTTGAATACAAACCAGCGGAACAGCTTCTCAGTCTAACAAGTAGTGAATCATATATGGATGGTGGGGTCGCAGTATGCCCACCCCCTCAACTACCACTACACCTCTGGCAGGAGGGAGCATCGGCACCGGAGAAACGGAGGGGCCCATGTCTTCTACCGCCACCCCAGCCTCCTCTCCCACCGCTTCCATCAGCTCCTCGTTCCGGTTCGTCCCGGCTTTTTGCCTGGGCGTGGCGGCAGCAGTAGTATTCCAGCTGGCCTGGGGAGGCCTGACCCTCACTTCTTTCTTCTTGAAGCTCTTCATCTATGTGTCATTCGCCCTGCTGTGTTTCCTGGCCGGGAGTTTTGTTGTGCTTGTCAGGAAGAGTCCTCTGAAAATCAGCTGTTTTTACAGAAACAGAACGCAGTCAGCTGCACAGTTGGACTTCTTCAACAAGCTTATGGTAAGATGCTGCTGTCACATAGTTCAATATAATGCTTGTATGTGGAGTGTTAATACTATCAGAAAAATCTTTTTTTAAATTTTTTATTTTTATGGTAATAAAATATGCAAATATTTGTTTCATTATCATCTAGGACAGGGGTTCCCAAAGTGGGGTACACATAGCCCCCAGGGGTACTTGGACAAAGCCCAGGGGGTACTTGACATTTTTTGCATTAAGTATTTTTCCCAAAAAATATCAAGTACCCCATGGGCCTCATCCAAATACACCTGGGGGTACGTGTACCTTACTTTGGGTACAGAAGTCATCATGTAGCCTACTGAATACTAAATAAATGATGACAATTCATGCTGAAATATAAAACACAATAAATACATTCATATAATAGTTTTATTGTCAGTCATTGTGTTTAAGGTTTGGTAACATTTTAAGAACATTTGTATTTTATATTCTTCAAAATGGGTTTTTTTCAGTAGCTAAGTAATAATTTTTTGTTGATGAAAGGTTCATTTATTAATTAATGACCAGTTTATTTATTTTTCTTATCAATGAAAGAGGGCACTTTCAGGTTATTTTTTGCACACAAAATTAATTTTAAAAATGTGTTATTCTTTGTATATTACAATTAAATATATGTTGTTTGTTTACAAAGTTTTGAAAATATAAACAGACACCTTTGGCACCAAAACAAATGTTGTACTTGGCTAAAGTATATTTCAGGGGGTACTCCACTGTAAAAAGTTTGGGAACCCCTGATCTAGGAGTTCCAGACAGCCACATCCCAACTAAGTGCACCCTATAGTGATGATTTTATACATATTAAGCTTATTGCTATTTTATAGATTGTTTTATATTTTAGCTGGGCTGTCTGATATTCCTTAATCTCACATTCTGGCATAGCTGATTTCTGTTGAGTCTTGACTTTATGACGGTAAAAAAAATGCATATAATGGTAGTCCTGGGCAATGCATTGAATCAATTCAATTAATGTAGGGTTTGCTTTCTAAAAATCATGAAAAACAATAACTCCAAGAGATTCACCAAAAATTCAAAATGCAATGTGTTGGTTTCTTGTAGTATATTTATTGTAAATTAATTTATCCAGTCATATATGTCACATAATTTTACTAAAGAAAGATATATATATATATATATATATATATATATATATATATATATATATATATATATATTTTTTTTTTTTTTTTTTATATTTGTCTTAAGTTAATGTAGCCAAAAAACAATAGATAAAAAGCAGAAATTGTCCATAACATTGAAAAAATTTTTTTGGCTACATATCCCAGCTCTACGTAAGGGATTAGTGAAAAAAAAAAATCTATTTTAATTAAAAGTTAACGTAGTATAACAGAAATTTGGTTTCTAACCAGTGAAACTGGCAGGGAGACATACTAACAAATTAACTAACTTAACATCAGGGGAAACTATACAAGATTTAGATCATGATGGATGTCAGAGTGGAACACATTTTTTGTAAATTCAAGAAATAAATAGTCTCTATAAAGTGACCAGAAAGGAAAGCCTCTTTCCTCTCCCATTTTGAATGATATAGTTGACAAATCAGACAATGATTGATTTTTGTTCCTTTATTAAGATCTATTTAGAATTAAATTTTTCATTTAAGGATTGAGGAAGATATAAATAAAATTGTATTAGAATTCTATGAAGGTAAATAGAAAACACTTTTCAAAAAGAGGCGAGGGATCTTTGATTCTAATGTGGGTTTGGCTAGTGGCAGAATTAACAAAGTATGATCATTTGGTGAGTGTCAGACACAAACCACATCCATGCAGCAGGCGTAGCCCCTCTTTTAGGTGAATGTTCCTCTGGTGCCTCAAACCATAGGAGCCCTTTTCCCTGTCATATTCAGTCTCCGCCATGCATGTTTGTGTCACTCATGCTACTGTCGTGGTCGTGCCTGTATCTGTGTGGAAGAACGAAAGCTTTGTCCAAATTACCAAAAAATACTACAATGAACAGCATACGTTTGAGACACAATAAATACTGCATGAAAGGACCACTCAATTACAAGTGTTGAACAGTATTGTGCTTCAGCTCTCTACAACACACAATGTTTTTCTTGAAAATTAAATTGCAAAATTACCTTTCCCACTGAATCACACCACACTCTAATCACTGGTTAAATTCTGATTATTTTTGCATAATAATATTCATCCCTAGAGTATAATATGAAAATTTTCTTTGGGTGCACAATTTATATTGTCATATACTCCTAATAATGGAAGGATCATCTAAGATTTGCATACTTGAAATTCGCTCTATGTCATACCACGATTTCTCCATGTCTGTATTCATTGTTTAGTACTGCTGTACTTCCATTAATGGATAAATTTCAAGACTGGAGTGCTGTTGCATCAGTTTTATCCCTTTTGTACTGCTGCCTCCATTGTCAATAATTGTTTCTCCAAGTTGCTGAAGTACTGGTGACCCCAACACATTAAAAAATGCAACATTGCAGCCATTTGCGAATGAAAATGTTCCTTTTGGCATCCTCATGTTTTAGCTCCGTCTCATCCTGACAGTTTCATGCCTTTTTCCCCTTAATCATTTTCTGTCTGCACTCCATCCTCTTCCATCCTCTCTCTGCCTTCCTGCCCTCAGATCTCCGCTCTGCTTCTCTATAATACATGAGGTAGAGTTGTCCAGCTGGATTTAGATACGGTTAATACACACACACACACACACACCTATATATATATATATATATATATATATATATATATATATATATATATATATATATATATATATATATATATATATATATATATATATAAAGGTGAGTTATTCTTCAGGAAAGTGATTGTGTCCTTGTGACTGACTGGAAGCTCGCCTGTAACATTCAGCCACAGTCCCAGAGGCTTCCTTGGTTGTTTTTCTGCTGTGTGCTGATGACTTATTGATGTTGACAGTGGAGGAATATTGTCACAAGCATTTGTCTGGTTGGACATGTCATATGAGCTGTGACAAATTTGGGCTGCCGTGTTTTTGAGGGTTTTTAGGTGTACGAGACAACTTTCTGTTCTGGTGAACAGTCTTCTCTCCTGTTGTAGCCCAATATTTCCTGCTTTGATGCTGCTGCTCCTGCTCCTGCTGTTGCTGTTATTATCTGTGATTAGAGAAGCGATGCTCTGATGCTCTTGTTTTTAAATTCTTTCAGGCTCGTTTTATGGTGCCGGTTCAGGAGTCAAGCCAAAGCAGGAGGGTGATGGTGTCACACAACGTGGACAAAGCACTGAAGGAAGGTAATGAGCAGTGCTGCCTCTGAGATTTTCCCATGTGTTTATTTGACATTCTAGTGTCCACAACATTAATACAACACATCTTCACAAACTCTGTAAACATTTGAGATTCAGTCATCCATGCTGGATGGTTCAGATGGAGTGTAGAAATGTATCCAAATAATGTAAAATAATTCACTAGATCTCTTCTAGTGCAGTTGCCCAGGCCACCACAACTGGGAGTTAAACCCATTTTTTCGTGCAAAGTAAAGCATACAAACCAATCAGAATCCTTATCTAAGTCAGATGACAGTCTGAAGTAGTAAGAGTTAAATGTGACCATAGTGAGTATAAAGTGTGCATACTATGGAGAACTTTACATTAAAAAGATTTGATGGTTGAAAATTCACAAAGATGCATTTGTCCATTCAGTGTGCACTTATCATAAATAATTAACAGGGCTGTCGGATCTGACAGAAAGGGGTTTCTTAGGTTACAATTAAAAACATGATGAAAATGTAAACAAAAACTGTTCTAATCTAAACAAAAATGAAAAGCCTAATTTAAAAAAAATGAGAGCCGTGGAGGTTTGAGTCAAAGTGTAACATTAGAGTGCTGAAAACACTCCCAGAATTATTCAGCATCTTCTGATACTGATTGAGCTGTGTTTTCTGTCTGTCATTGTGACTACTCTGTGGTCCATCCCACTCATAGGGGATTACAGCAGTAGTATGTCCTGGCCCTACAACACAGTCCCAGTCAGTGGGACAGTGTGACTGCCAGGTAACAGATGGCTCCAGGATTTACACTAACAGTGTATATTTGCACATGCTCCCGTGTGTGGTTTGAAAAGGCTGTACTGTGCTGGTAATTTCTGATGACTTTATTAGCTTCATTGCAACAACCTGCTCTGTAATTGAACTAATAAACATTCTTTGGTACTTACCTGTTTTACACTGCAGGGTTTAAATCATGCAAGTCACATCAATAGATTTTTGAGGAGTTTGTCTTATTGATTGATTGATTGATTGATTGACATTTAAATGTTAGAAATGTCATTTTGTGACCAGGTGTACGTAATATAACCAAAATCTCATATTTGTATGATATTAAACAGCAGGATACAGTGCATTATAGAAAGTTTATACATGTAAACAACATACTTGACAGTTAAACTCAGATTTGATTATTTTTCAGATCTGTTGTTGAATTCGTAGTTAGACATGAAACAAGATATAAAACAAATATTTAATATAAAGCACTGATTGAAAAACACTAATTAAAACAACTATAGCTGCCAGCTGAAATAGGCCTAAAATATGAATGTAGTCAAAAATAAAGCATTAAATGAATGTAAAATGTTTGAGTGAATGTAGAATGTAGACAAATGTAAGATGTGAAATGTAAACAAACTAGAGAAACAAAGTAAAGCTCTCAAAGTATAACAAGTAAACAAAACAATGGCTGCCTCTGTGCAATATATAAGAATGATAATCATTGTTATTTAATTTTATTTTTAAACTTAATTTTACTCCTTATATTTGGTGTTGAGATATTTTATAATTTCCATTTTTCCTCAAATATTGTCGTGGGCCTTTATTGACTTCAGCTGCAGAGGGTACCATGACTTCATTTGAAGGAGGCTTATCTTACAGGCAGGCATTTATTTCAAATTTCCGTTGTTTAATTAGTAGAAAATTTCATGTTTAGTACTAAACCTTGTTTTGATCCACTCACATTTGCAATGTTAAAAGTACTGTGATGCACTTTTCTACAAATGTAGCATGTCCTTTTCCAGGCTTATTTTTGACAGCTTGGAATTACCTCCTATTTGTGATCTAAGGAAATAAAGGCTAGAGCGTGGTATGAAGAGATGCACACATTTTAGTTTTCTTTGATTTAGCTTTTGGGGAAAGGGCAGTCACAGTCTTTTCTTCAAGCAAAGCAGAATAAATGATAAATAAATAAATAAATCTTTGTACGCATTATATTATGATGCTATTGTTTGTTTTAATTCCAATTTTATGGTTGATTTTACTTTTCAAAGTGAAATTGTTGAAATGAATCATAAAATATCAACAGAGTAGTAATGGTGCAAACAGAGGGCAGGTATTAATCAGTAAAACAAAAAAAAAATCCTGATGTTTAAATATATGAAAAAGTAAAGAACCAGTGTCATATTGTAATAGGTTGTTCAGCATCACAACATCCTCATTCTTTCTTGCTTTTTGTTACTCTGTTAATAGTGTACTCAGTTCAACATTTCTATCTGTGTCTGTGCCTTCAGTGTTCGACTACGCCTACAGAGACTACATCCTCTCCTGGTACATCCCTCTGAGTCATGATGAGGGCCAGTTGTACTCCATGCTGTCAGAGGACTGGTGGCAGATGATCGGCCAGTTGAGATCCAGGCTCGCTGACATAGACCTGGTCAATGTGGTGTGTTATGACAGCATCCGAATCCTGCACACACACTTCACTGACCTCAAGGCTGCATCTTCAAGGTACATGGTTCTGCGCTGGCATTAAACCCCTGTTAAAAATCTACAAGCTCTTATAATATCGCAGTATTACAAGAATAATCATTCTTCCTTAATAACGCTTGTTAAATATGTTCTAGTCCTACTAAAAAAATCTCTCTCTCTCTCTCTTTCTCTCTCTATCTATCATCTCTTAGAATATATTCCTCAGTGTAAAATTAGCTCTTGTAGTAGTGGGTACTCGCCCACACAGGTCAAATGTCTACTCTCTTACTTGCTATCCGTAAGCAGTAATAAGGAGGTTGTTGAAGTAAAACTGCTGATTTTTGGCCTAATAGTTGTACAATACAGCCATGCAGAAAAAAGTGAAAAGGTAGCAATCATGACCAATAGGACACTAAAAAGCAACAGGTGTGCCCTCCATTGTGTAATAAACCTGGGCTTCAGTGGAGGATGGATTTGTGTTGTTTTTGGATACACCTAAATGGCACCATTAGGAAGAGTTTTTCAAAGGTTTTATATCTATCTATCTATCTATCTATCTATCTATCTATCTATCTATCTATCTATCTATCTATCTATCTATCTATCTATCTATCTATCTATCTATCTATATACATATACATGTACATATATACACATACACACACACACACACAC
Organism: Sphaeramia orbicularis; assembly: GCF_902148855.1. Lineage (NCBI taxonomy): Eukaryota > Metazoa > Chordata > Actinopteri > Kurtiformes > Apogonidae > Sphaeramia > Sphaeramia orbicularis. Next base: position 46,130,524 of record NC_043966.1, read on the forward strand.
ACACACACACACATATATATATATATATATATATATAATGTGTCTAGGCTTTCTTTCTCTGACGGGATTCTGTAGATACACCTATAAATCTTGTCTGCAGGTCTTTTAGTCCATATCATGCAAAATGACTATAAAGTATTGTGGATAAAGAAACCCCGAAAAATAAGTGGTGGCAGTGGAGGAAAGACTTGTTTTGCCTGTCAGGAAAGTGTTTCTATAAGGATGCCATAGCAGCCTGGTCACTTCCCTCAATATTTATCTATACTTAGTACCTGAAAGCAGGCACATAGCATAAATTCTAAACTCTGCATTGGCTACGTGCTTCTTTCAGAATTGATTTTATGATTCTTTTATTATAGCCCTCTTGAAAAGGCAAGGTTTATTATTCCTATACATGTTAGAAGTGGTGAAATATTCTCTCTTTCATAGGTCAGCCTCTCTCAAAGGGTGAGCCTCTCAATGCTGTGGTGGCTCTGTGGTGCACAGGACCTACACAGGGATCCTCCAGTTCTGTTCGTCATTCTCTGCTTCTGCTTCTTTGAGTACCACTTTTACAGTTTGGACCATGTCATTTTTAGCACAGCTCTGGCAAATTGGGTCAGCAGATTGTCAAGACACGCAAAAACCCTACTTTTTAAATCCACCATTTTGGTTGGTTTGATTATGCAATTTTTGTCCTGTGTTTGCAATTTCTAGCCCTCGCATTTTAATAAACTTCTCCTAGAGACATAATTTGAACAGCTTCAAATATGGTCAGCTTCATGAAAAGAACTTTTCGTTAAAAAGCTGCCCAAATTTCAATATGTTGTCAGATAACTCACTGGCACTCAGTATTTCTGACTCAAGAAGGTTAATTTACTTTTATCTGCATTCAAAACTAGTTGGTGATTATTGGAAGCAAATCATCAAATAAGCACTGAAGAGAGGTAATCGCTAACTGAACTGAGTCTGACATACAGTATGGAACAGTGTCATCGGCATATCAGATAAAGCATATCAGATTATACTGTTTACATGATCACTTGAATAATCTGACAGCACCAGAAATCGGATACTGATCGGAGTATTGGTGTGCATATAAACAGGCTCACTGCCATATGAATATATATGAGAGTGACCTTTTATCCCTAATGTGAGTTGAAGCATCCCTTTCTTACTACGGCCCTTGTTTCTGGAATGTCCCTCCTGATGAACTGAAAGCAGCAGTAAATTTTGATATTTTTAAAAGCAAACTGAAGTTGTGTTCAGGATTTGTCCTCCTTAGAATGTGTCGGTTGAATTTACAAGGTTTGGGGGTTTCATGTTTAATTTGTTAAAGAGAAGGCTTTCCTTCCCACTAGCACTGATACCCAACACCTTCATTTCACAAACAGGATGAATTATGGCCTCTGTCTAGAGTGTTAATATTATTAGAATCCTCTGCTCTCACTTCCTTTGTCCCTAGACATCTGCCAGGTAGACACACACACATACACAGAAAGAAAGAGCAGACAGGCAGAGTGATGATTCGCACATCATTTGGTTCTATTATTGTGGCTAATCAGGCAAGTCTCCTTATTTGATCACACCACAGAAGCATCTGGTTTCTGAGCCATTCATGCCTTGAATGGCTCAGGAACAATGCAGCAGCAGTGTGTTGGCTTCACTCATTTCTGAAGCGTAACAAATAAGATGCAACTCAGCTCATGTCATAACAGGGGAACTAGTAGCTGCTTTTCATGTTGTTTCCTCTGACATCTAAGCTCTGCCAGAATCCCATTTCCCAGAGGCTAAGCATGTTGTTGTCTTGTCTTCACTCAGGCCAGAGGAGTGCGCTCGGCCGTTTCCTCTCCATCCCTGTTTAGTGAATCCGGACTCAGAGGTGGCCTTCCTCCGCTGTGTAGCCAGAATACTGCTGCTATGTCTGCTGCCACAAAAGGATGCCAAGTCACATACACTACGGTCCTGCCTCACAGAAGTAATCACTACCAAAGGTAGTGTGTGTGTGTGTGTGTCTTCATGTTTTGTGCTCAAATGGTAATATTGGAGAGTGTGTTTTATTGGATTTTGTTGGTCTTAAGAACTTTAAATTGCTTTTTGAAGTAAAAACTTGTTTTCATGGATAAAGGTTAGAATTAGGTTAAGCTCAGGGTTAGAATTGTGTAATCAGTTGTGATGGTTAAGTTTATGATATGGGGATTGGGGATGCATTGTGTATGTGTATGCTTTGTCCACACATGTCCACAAGATAGGTAGATACGACATTGTGGCTGTCAGACACAGCAGTTAATCACAGCTGAAAGGATGAAAGATCAAGATGAGCTTCATTTGCTATATTACTTTCTTGTCACAATTTATATCATAGTACAAGTACATAGTACAAATGGATGTAGCCGTTTCTTTTAAACTTAGATGTTCTCATCTGTGAAACATTGAAGATCTACAATTCAGCATTTTGGCCATGGTCATCTTTTTTTTCTAAAGCCACAAGTGACCTTATTTCGACGAATGAATGGAGCTGGAGAACAATGAGGGATGAACGTTGCCAAACTAATTGGCTGAAAAGACAAATCACACTGACACTAAATGCTGTCATGTAATTTCAACTACTTGACAAATGTCAACTAGAATTGCAATGTTTAATATGTAAAGTAAACACAATTATCTAGCTAGCTAGGCTAATTAGCAGGCGAGCTGAAAGAACATATAATACATGATATAAATTCATGCTGACATTAACTTTCACAACTAAGTTTTACTACATACATATTGTAATTAAAGTTGCAGGAGATGTAATAAGTGGGAAAAAATTGCCAGAATTTGGAAATCCACTACTTCCTTCTGCAGCTCTCTCCTCTTGGTCTGCATCAAAAGATTACAAATGGATGTAAATGACCTAATGTTGATCCATGCTATCATGGAAAAGTGAAGCCACATTTCCATGCTTCTGTGTTGAGACACAGAGTAGAGCAGTGGAATCACATTCTTATTGCATCTGTCTGAATGTGACCTGTAACTAGTTATCACCACCGTCAGTTGTATATTTAACCTTCCTCTCTGTCTGAAAATGCCTGTGACTAGACAAAACTGCGGTATTAAGGGAAGATTTTCTACAGCATGAAGACAATGGCAAAGAGTGGATACATATACCTCATTTCCTCTCAGATGTCTTGAATTCCAATATGCTTAAAGTGAATTATGGATTTTTTTTTTTTTTTGCTCAGTGCTGTTAAAAAATGATTACGTTTTACTGCTGTAAATATAGGTAAATTTCTTAATGTTTCCCTGACAAAATAATTTGATCATGTCATTTCTGGAACATAGCTCCAGTGTATTTTATTTCCTGTTTATCAGGATACCCTTAATGCATTTTTATCATACCCCCGCCTGCCATTCCATCTGTCCTTCTGTCCGTCTTTCTGTCTTTCCATCCATTCATCCATCAGATTTTTGTCCAGCCAACATGTTCTTCACCACTAGGAGAGGTGCAGTGCACAGTTTGATGGCTGAATTACATTATTATTATTATTATTTTTTTTTTTTTTTTATTTATTTATTTATTTATTTATTTATTTTTATAATTTTGGAAAATTTTTAACATTTTTCCAATCAATTTCTCTGACATTATTCACCCAATTCTTTTCAAATTTCACACACGTTTTTTTTTTACCTTTGCCTTTCTCTCAATTCATTTTTAAAACATTTTTGAAAAGTTTTTCACAAGATTGAAAGTTAAGACTCAAAACTAATCCCTGGGTAGGCAGGGTGTCAGTGAACAGGCGGGGCAAAGTGTTGTGCAACCAGACGGGGGTATTGGTGTGCTGCTCTTACTTTTTCACTTGTCCTTAATAGAACTTAAATAGATGAATCATATAAAAAATTCACCCCATACAGTTTTCATGAAAAGGGACGTTTGCGTGTATGTTTTTGCCCTTTCCACTGTTACAGTAGTTTTACATAAAATCATTAGTTTTTACAGCAGCTGTTTTTGCTGTCAGTTTTCTTGCCCTCTGAGTTAGCATTCATAATACATGTCTACTGGATCCATTTCATTTCAATTGAATAAGTACGTCTGTCTTTTTTTCTGCTATGAAAACTAATATCCATAATCTATTTCAAGGATCAAAAGTTTGATAATCTACAGAGTGAAAAGTTATGTCAAATTAACAAGGTTAATAGAATCCAGCCACATGTATAATTGTTTTATTAGGGTTCTGTCATTATTAGTGTTTCAAGCTGTTATTCAGCTCCACAGTTTACATGAGCCTGCAGAATTAGAACGTCCCAATATTATGATAATGAAAGTCTTTAACTAATTTAATACTAACAGCTAAAACCTAATCCAGACCAGACTGTAGAGCTGATTCACAGATGTGTAGGCAGGAGGGCTGACCCTTAGAGTCAGTATCTGTCTGCACATATCCGTGTCCATCCATGTATGATGTGATGTTTCTTTCAGCTCTGGAGGTCAGTGTTCCTGTGGTGCACCTATTATCTGTGTATGCATTTTAAAGACATCTTCACTGACTCGGTTAACAGAATGTAGGTCACGTATATGCCTTTACATCTTGCCTTTGCTTTTGCGTTTGTGTACATGCACAGTGTTGAAGCCTTTGGTGGAAGTGCTCAGTGATCCGGACTCCATCAACAGAATGTTGTTGTCTCAGCTGGAGCAGAGGGAGCAGCAGGCTGAGCAGCAGAAGAAAGCCTACACCTACGCTGCCTCCTATGAAGACTTCATTAAACTGATATCAACTTCTACTGATGTCAATTTCCTCAAACAACTCAGGCATGAACACACACAAAAAGGCACACAAAAAAAACAAACAAACTCCTTCAGAACTAGTAAAGTTAATCTGAAGTAATCACAGTCTGAATCTTTTCTTACACTGCCTGTAACTACATAGGTTGCCTCAAATAAACCACATCTACAGACAAACATACAGTACTAGCCAGACAGTGTTAATGACTAGTCTTGTTTGCTGATGAGGGGTTACCATGGGAACAAACGGTGTCTCAGCAGAAAAATACTAGATGTAAAGGTAGCGTAGACATGATACTGCTATATTGCCTTGTTAGTGTGAGAAATCCTCACACTAACAAGGCAATTTGAGGCAAACTACCAGGAGGTCTGCTGGTAGTTTTTTGTTGCACTTTCTCGTGTTGTATGAGATAAGATGTAATATTTTAGTGCTATTTAAATTGTTGGTACTTTATCCATTCATTTGTTCTTCTTACAATGACTGATTGAATCTTGTCCCTGTGTAGGTATCAGATAGTGGTAGAGATTATTCATGCCACCACCATTAGCAGCCTGCCTCAGCTCAAGAAACAGAAAGGTAATGAGACGCCATCATGTTTCACCACAAACAATTACACATCAATAACAACTACATGTTAGACAGAATTAACAAAGATTATTATAAAAAATTAACCAAAAATGAATTGCTAATTAAGAAATTTAACATCATGGTAGTTGTTGTTGTTGTTGTTAAAGAAATAATGAAAATAATAATTCTTGTAACATTATCATTAAATTTGCAGAAAACAACCAGACCAGACACAAATGAAAACCAGACGAGCACAAACATATGTATCTGAACAGCCAATAATGCCACTTTTTTGGTGTTTCCACTGCATGAAAGCAGCGACCACCAGAGATTATCTGATACCATTTTAGTACCACCGTTGCTAGGGTGTTAAGCAAGCCAAGGCAATACTGTAATCATGATGGATAACCCTGCAAATTACAGATTGGTCGACGTAGAATCATCGCTGCAACAATACATAATGCGTGATCATGTAGAGGCATGGGATACCAAGCTGAACTATCGGGAAGTCTCTAGAGCAGGGGTATTCAAATCCAGTCCTCGAGGGCCAGTATCCTACATGTTTTAGATATTTCCCTCTTCCAACACATCAGGAAGCCATTTCATCATTATCAGGCTTCTGCAGAGCTTGATGATGAGCTTATCATTAATTGAACCAGGTGTGCAGGAAGAGGAATATATCTAAAACATGCAGGATACCGGCCCTCAAGGACTGGATTTGAATACCCCTTTTCTAGAGCAATCTTTGAGCAAATTTTCAAGTGGCTTCTGCCTCTTGTCGACAGATTTTAAACATGAACAGCTATAGTCCCACATGACTTTTTTTTTTTAAAATATAATGTTAATTTCAGAAATTGGAATTTAGTTTTAAGTTAAAGTCCCTTTCATAGTTCCCTCAATTTTAGCTGCAGACACATTAATGATAACGTCACAATATATTGCTGTGCCATTAATACGACCAGCCACACTGAGGGTGTACTATACTGTACCTGCAGTGGAAATGCTGCATTTTGCTGGTAAAACCAAGCTGATTCACACTAAGTCTAGGTAAGTTGGGCAGACAGAGTGGAAAGAAGAATTTCTTTCTGAAAGACCTGCAAGTTGTCAAAGTCTTCCATCACAGGTTAGTTTTTCTAAAGCCCAAAAACAGGGCCAAGAGAGTTGCTGAAGTCTACTTTCCTCAGACTTTTGCACCTCCTTTTAAAATTTCTGATTAGGTGGGAAAAAAAAAATAAATAAATAAAAAACAGCATACCCCAGTTTTTGCAGAAATGGAAATAAACCTTTAGACAACATGATAACTAATATAAACTGTATTTTTAAAAAAGAGGTAAAATATTTATTTACTTAGTTTTGTACAGGATTAAAACATTTGAGAATCCATAATCTACATTTTTGCCCTGAAATGATAGCTTTCACCTACTTGTGTCAATTTTTTTCAAAAATTATGATGCTTTGTTGAGCTAATTTCAAATAGGACTTTTTCTGATGTTTTTGAGTCTCTCCCTGGCAGATATTACAAAAAATCTGAAACTAACTCAGAACTTAGTAAAGACACAACCAAAAATAGTTTTCAACAAATATAAACTAAACTTGCATTAGAACTATTTCAATATGAATGACAAAGAAAAACAAAAAGTTAAAACTACATGAACTTCAAAATAAGGAAATTGCAAAACCTTGATTATTGTTATCCTCAGTTGCTTTGACTCAAAGGTGCCCTGCCACATAAAACCATTTTTACTTGTAGTTTTTGAACTATGTTCAGTCCATGGGTGTTTGTGTTATGTAGTGAATTTGAAAATGTGCCTCTACCCCCTCTGTCTGCTATTGACACTGAAAAGAAATAAGCAGAGAAATCAGGCCTATTCGAAAAGCTGGTCAGTGTGACATGTTAATGCATGAGCTTATTACTATTCATGAGCTCGCCCGGGTGAGACCACGCCCACAGAATCTGTGTAGCTCAGTGACAGTTTTCATGTACAGCAAGCTGGGGCACCTTAAAGGGGGTGGGGGGGGTGGCTGGGGGGGTAAACATGAAAAATTCATGGAAACCAGCATTCCCATGGGGGCTCATAGACCACTGGAGGGGGCCCAGTGGATACAGGTTTGAAGGTGTGAAAATTCCATATGAGGTCCGACGTACAAGAGAGGCATAGAAGCCAGGAGTCATACGTTGAAAGCATAAGTTTCATTTTTGGTTTCTGCTCGTTCCTCTACTTTGCGCAGAACTGAAAAGCCAAGCTCACATTGGCTAGCTGGTAGCCAATCAGAGTCAAGTCGATTAGCATGTTGAATATTCATGAGAACTGGTGCAAATTGAGCTGAGTCTTCCAGCAGGCTTTCTATACCACATTAGAATGGCTTGAAACTTGGTAACCGAGGCAATTTTCCCACAAAAAAATGTTAGAGTCCATGGTAGAAGTTCAGACGTTACCACAAAAATAATGAAATACTTGTGACAGGGCACCTTTAACAACTTCTATCTTCTATTCTCTCCTCAAGATCGAAAGGGTAAAGAGTCAGCAGCCATGAAGGCAGATCTGCTAAGGGCCAGAGATATGAAAAGATACATCAATCAACTGACCGTTGCTAAGAAACAGTGTGAGAAAAGGATCCGCCTCCTTGGAGGACCAAACTACGAGAACAATGAGGAAGGAACAGGTGACGAAAATGATGAGCCTCAAAGTCAGAAGGTAATACTCATTTTCTGGAATGTTGAGTGTGACCAAGTTTGATAATTGAACATTTTGAAGAGCCATGTACACACCAACAGCCTGCACCTGGGACTAAAGAGTTATCTGTCTCTCATTCAGATCCTTCAGTTTGACGACATCCTGTGTAATCCGGGTTACAGGGAGCATTTTAGAGTTTACATGGAGAGAGTTGATAAGAGGGCTTTAATCAGCTTCTGGGAACTAGTGGAAACACTGAAAACTGCCAACAAGGTGAGTCATACACAGTGTTATTTACATGAGAATTTTACAATCTTATCCATTTTACATCCACAGATATAAAACTAAAACAAATACAGTTATTTAATATTTTAAATTTGTTAGGATGTGTTCATATAAAGAAACAGACTGATATAAATCTAAGCATAGTGACAGAACTCAGACATGGCAATCTAGGAACATTAATTTCTAATTAAAGGGCAAAAACTATGTTAAATTGGAATAGGGTTGAGGAACGGAAGTGAGCTGTCTTTACAAAGTCATTTTGGTCTTATTCTCTTTATGTGGACCCTGTAATGAGTGCACTGATGGTTCTTTTGTATATGATGGCTATGTTAATAGGATTTAGGGCTAATAAAGGGCTTTGATGTCTGCTGCGTGGGGATTGATTGACATGTGTGATCCCACCCATGCCTGCCTAATTGGACTCGATTAAATAAAACGCATTTCCTTACAGACAGACAGGGTACAAAACTAACACCTGATAATGAACAAATGCATCTAAAAAGGGAATTTTCAAATCCCTTACCCAGGGAATCAATGGCCTATATTGTTTGCCAACGCATTATCTACAGTCACGATAAAAACAAAGTGTGCCCAGCTGAAATGCATGTTTTTTTTTTAACCTTTATTTAACCAGGTAAGTTAGTTGAGAACTGATTCTCATTTACAATAATGACCCTCGCCAAGAGGCAGCATACAAAGAATGTGTGTCAGGACACAATCAAAAAAAAGTCATCTGGTACTAACCAGGTTATAAAATTACTGAAATCTAATCTCAAGTGTGAAACGACACACAACAGATGTGTGTCATTATTTATTAAACAGAAATGAAGTCCATTTGGAAAAGCATTGAGTAAAATTAAATGCATCTTTGTGGCTTCCATAACAATTTATTACTAAATAACTTGGAGAGAATCAGATGATTTACTATGTCCTGATACATAAAAGCATAGACTTCAAAGAGGGTGTACCTACTTTTTCTCATGACTGTATGTGATCAGTGTACAATGTAAAAACAACAATTTATTGTTTAGTTGTTCTGAACTAATAAAAACAAATCATTGTAGTACGTTCATTTTCGAACTAATGATTGTGTTGTTTTTAATATTAAATGGTGCTATTATATGGCAGTAATTAAAGTTGCAGTATTGAATAGTTATTTGGCAGTTTTGGGTAAACATGTCACGATTTCCCCACATTATGTTGTGATTCAAATGACAGAAAATAAGAAATCTGTATTGTCCAGATATGATCAATTCTACTTCCAAAAAAATAAGAAGGTGACAACCAAAATGCACACTAGAGGCTACAAAATGGTCTTAAAAAACCAATTCAATGTCACGGTGGCTATGCAAAGATTATTATTATTATTATTATTATTATTTTTTATGTCTTGCAGACACACGCAACACACTAGTGAGACAAAAAAAAGTACACGATAACCTGTTTGTTGATGCATGTTTCACAGAATGAAGTGCCCCAAATTGTAGGGGAAATCTACCAAAAGTTCTTTGTGGAGAGCAGGGAGATTCCAGTGGAAAAGTTTCTTCTGAAGGAGATTCAACAGAGTCTGGTGGGGAATAGAGGAACACAGGTCTTTGTGAGACTACAGGAGCAGGTAACTGCTGTTGATACTAACAGAATATGCACTCTAGCACAAAGCCTTAAGTTTTATGCAAAAATTTTCTGTCTTTTGTTCTTCCAGGTGGCTGAGACAATGAGAGAACGTTACTACCCCTCGTTCCTTGTTTCTGACCTCTATGACAGGCTGATCAGAAGAGATGAGCAGCATGGCCAATCACAATGTAGCACTGAAGAAAAGGAAGAAGAGGTGAGATATACACATAAACACACATAGATGCACCTTATGAAACAGCTTCTTAAAAAAAAAAAAACTGTCTAAATCTGTGTGTGCAGTGCCAGGGTCTAGATCCTGGAGCCGAGGTGGGTGACGAGGGCAGTAAAGGAATCAACGAGCAGGGCCAGCTATGCTGCTACTAAACTTCGCCAACTCTACGACAAACTAGAGTACAAGCGACAAGCCTTGGGCTCGATCCAGAATGCCACCCAAACCAGACAAAAAGGTAAAAAAACTAGCTCATTTTTTAAAATTGTATTTTACTCTAAGGGATGTGCAGTATTAAGCACAGTATTACCCTTTAATACATAGTGCCATTTTTGCACTCGGGGTAAAATTTCATCTTCAGGCCTCTTGCTGTTCATGATTAAAGCTTCCACACATAATGATATTAAGCAGTCTAGACATAGCAGGTGAATGAAAAGTGAGGATTGTGTTAAATACCTAGTAAATTAAAGTACTATTCAGAGTCAACCAGAGTATATGGAATATAGTCACTGTTAATAGTGCTGCGTAGCTTTTAGCAGATTTTTCATCTTAAATTGCTGTGCAAACTCAGAGGTAATTGAGTACTTTGTTACTGTTACAGTTTCAAGTATTTATTCTTGTCTGTGTCCAAATGTTTATTTTGATGGTAACTTTACTTGTGCACTCTAAAAAACAGCCTTGTTACTTTACCTCTAATACATTTGAATTTAAGTCTTTTAATTCAGAATATTTGTTTTGCATCATACGCATTTATCAACATGAAGGCTGATTTAAACCTACAGGAACAGGATGGTGACATAGACGATCCCTTGGTGCATCTGTTGGCATATTATGCATGACAAATTTGACAACTGAAATTGATGTAAAAGATGGAACAAAGGGAAACCAAACTCAAAGGGAGCCAGAGTCACAGAGAAAAATGTGTCATTATGTTTTAAATTCGGTTGGTGACATTGAAAACTACATACACAGACTAAAATAGTACACCTATTGTGCACTTCCTTGTAATTGACCATGCATTATTCACATTCACACATTGTGTTGTTATAGCAGATAAATCTGAAGACATCCATGCCAGTGCTTTGGATGAAAAAAAGAAAGATTAAAAATAAAACATTAGGATTAACTATAACAAAGGCTTTATGCAAATGTAGTAAAACAACACAGTGCTCTTTCTTTGTCAGGCCTTGACAGTTTTACTCTCTATATAAATGATCATAAATCATAAATAATCATATGTCGGTTATTTTACTATGCAAACCTTAACATATCTGCAGTGCCACATTTGTATATTTATGTTTTAACATGAGTCACAACAATCCACCCTGATGTTTGGATGTGGTGTTTTTCATGCTAAAACCCACCCACATCGTTAATCATCTTAAGGCTTCAAATAATATCAGTTCTTTATTTAGCCAAGATGTGGTAGTGGGTTGAAATCTCCATTGTGTATGTTTGCAGATTGTAAGCAAACTAAAGGAGGAGATAGGAGCCATGGAGAAAGAACACAGTGAGCTCCAGCAGCACATCACCAGAACTGACTGGTGGTGTGAAAACCTGGGAAACTGGAGGGCTACGATTACAACTGCAGAGGTAATGTTCAAAATACTGCCCTTTTTCACAACCCTTTATAAACTTGGCGTCAACTTCCTTTTTGGTAGATAAGTAAAATCTTTGGAGCCTTGTGTTGTCTACAAGCAGTAGGCAGCGACCTCAACAATAAAGTTTGTTATGAGATCTCACACATAACCTACAGAAACCAAACTATAGTTTTCAATATGCGACAAATCAGTTTGTGCAAGTGAATTAGACATGAGTCACATCTTGACAATAATGGAAAGTGTGATGAGGTGATGTATGGCTGTGCAGTCATGCTTACAGAGTGAAACTCCCTTTTAAATTTCCCACTGTCATGGGACTTTCTGGTGTCTGAATGTTTTGTAGAGGTGTAGTCATGGTGAATCATGAACACATGCAGACACAACAGGAATTTGCTTATTCATAGTTGCTTTGATTTGGTGTTTGTCATCATGCTGTGTTTTTATGGATAAAAACTGCTTGTGTGTGTATATTTTAGGCTACAGAAGAAGGCAGTGAGACTGTAGCTTGTTACAGTGTATGTGTTAGCTTGGCGGAGGGAGAGTCGGCAGGCAACAGTCGCTGGAGTGTCCAGAGGAAACTCACCGAATTCCAGATGTTGCACCGTAAACTAACTGAGGTAACACTGCACCAAACCTGCAAAGTGGGTGGATGTAGTCTAAACAGCAGAGATTAGTTATTAACATGCTTAACCCTCAAAGACGTAAACAGTCACGAACAAAAGCAAAAGGCAACTTTTAAGCCACTAATTATATCAATACGTTAGAATAATCCAGGTAAAAATTGAGTTTATCTTTTCATTAACATCAGATATAGCCCATTTGGACATTCAGAGGCTCTGTAGTGAATATGGAAACCTTGATTCACCAGTAAACCCCTGTAGTTTGACAAATAACACTGATTGTAGACATTTGTTTTAGTTCAGTTAATGATATAAGCAACTTTTGTTGCTTTTTCAATGTTCTGGATTTACTCTGAGGTTTTCTGAAACTATATGATCACTAAATTAAATACAGGAAAATACCTAATTTTCACAGAAAAATGCAAAATACTTTTAGTAGATAAATGCACTGTCAGCTTGCAATAAACAAGCACTGAAAAATACTTCTTGATTTGAACAGGGGAAATGTCTAACAGTTAGCTTTTGCTGTTGCACTGAGGAGTGCACACCCTGTACAGCATTGCAGTTCAACGAAACAACATTTACTGATTCTACTGATGAATTTGTTTAACATTATTGTCATTCAAAGCAGACACTGGTATTGTAGCATTTCCAGGCATCTTCTATGATTAAATGAGTTTACTGTACTGCCATAAATAGATTTGGATACATTTCAAAGCACTGAGATCTGGAGAAGAGCCACGAGGTACTGCAGTAAATGTTACATAATTAATACACTGTATTTTATGATCAAAATGAGAGAGTTAATGAAGCTGGGTTCCAAATTAACATGAGTAATATAATCTCAAACTCTCTCTTTCTCAGTGTTTTCCATCATTGAAGAAACTCCAGTTGCCGTCACTGAGCAAACTTCCCTTCAAATCCATCGACCAGAAGTTCTTAGAGAAGAGCAAAACTCAGCTTAATGCCTTTCTCCAGGTAAACATAGAGCCAGCAGGAAGTATTCTGTACCGTAATCCCTTAAATGTACTATTGACCTGATAAAATTGCTACTCTGGTTTTTCTACATGGTATACAGACATACATGTTTTACCTTCTGTCTGCAGCAAACCCTTCTTAGCCAGCAAAAATGACAACCAACACTGTGCTCACACTGCCTCCCTGTGGTTGATGGTTACATCTGAATAATGTTGATGATAACGTTAGTCATCTGTCTGTGTTTGTAGCGTCTGCTAACAGATGAGCGTTTGTGCCAGTCAGAGGCTCTCTATGCTTTCCTCAGCCCCTCCCCGGAGCACCTTAAGGTCTGTTCTTTCTCATACTTACACTGTAATAAGACAGTACTATTAGTACACAGTTGATGATTTATGTAGATACACCTTGGTTAAATGCATTCAGACTTAGTTTGGCCACAATTGAGAACATATGACTTGTATTGCCTGTCAGTTCAATTTTACCTACTACTTTGTTTACCTGTTGTGAAATGTTTCGATTTATTGTAGAAAGGATCTGTATTATTTCAATAATGAGGACAAAAGTAGTTAGGTGAACTGAACCAAAAAGGGAATCTGTGTTGAAATGACATATTGTTCACGAGGTAGATACAAACGTCTGACTTCGATGGACGTTAAGTTGGTGCTGTGACTTTATTTGGGAATATAAAGTATGTTAAGTTAAGTTATTTGTATTTAGATTTATTACAATTTTATGATGCATATGCAATTGCAGTTATTTATTTCTGAGTAAAATATACAGTATATTTCATTTGTGATTTATGTTAAAACTAGTTAAAATAAGCATAGTAAATGCTAAGATTAAGATAACTGCATTTCCCATGAGGCTTAGCATTACCCAAAAGGCTTAGGGAATTTTCACGGAAGTAAGATGTATGTATGCCATGAGTTGTGAAAGTTATGTGTGTTTCAAGTTGTCGCAGTAAAGAGGAATGTGTCTTTTTAAAACCGAGAGTCTTGCTTCGTTATGTTTGGACGTAATTTGGATAATTACAACAGTTGGCCAAAAAAAAAGTCACATATACATGTGGTATACAGGTCATGAGAACAGGCGAGTACAATCTCTTTGAATGTTGTGGTTTTGCTTATTTGGACCTCCAAGTAATTTCAAGTGTAAAACAATGCACAGCAGATTCCACAGTGTCATTGTTTATGTAACAGAAATGAAACCAAAATGGATCGTCCATATTTGAAAAACTAACTACACTGCATGGTTCAAAACCCTGCAGTTCCACCTTTAGCAGCAGTAACTTCAAGTAATTATTTCCTTATGACTTTATCAGCATCCCATATCATTGTGGTGGAATTTGGCCCACTTGTCTTTACAACATTGCTTAAATTCCATGAGGCTTGTGGGCTTTTGTTTATGCCAAGCTCTCTTGAGGTGCCACAGCATTTCAATCAGGGTTACATCTGGACTTTGATTGGACCTCGATTCTTTTCTTTTTCAGCTGTCCTGTTGTAGATTTGCTGGTTTGCTTTGGATCATTGTCCTGTTGCATGAACTAACTTTGGCAAACTTCAGTTGTCAGACATATGGCCTTGCAGATGGCCTGGTGTGTTGTAATTTCCCTTAGTATTACAAGGTCTGAGGTTGGGTGAATTTACTGGAATATCTAGTCCTGGGAAGGTTGGCAGCTGTCTTGAATGTTTCCAGTTGTGAATAACTCTCATTGCAGAATGATAAACTTCAAATTGTTTGGAATTGACTGTAGCACTCTTCCCAGATTGATGGACAGCAACAATTGCCTCTCTAACCAAACTACTGACGTCTTAAATGCTCCAGAACAACAAACTGCTAAAAGTTTACATTTGTAAATGATTGATTTAATAAAAGGCATTTTCTCAATAGTGCCTGGCTGTTACTGGTCTGCCTAATTCTTATGGAAGTAGTAATGGTGTACTGTTATCTTTTTACTAATACTTCATGCACTGCTTCTCCATTTTGGTTTCATTATGTTAAATAAATAGCGACACAGTACAATCAGTTGTGTATTGTTTAGGTCAGATTTTTAAATTATGGCGTGATATATAAAAACCAAAGAATACAAAAAGATTGTACTTTTTTTGTCTTATGACTGTATTGAATGCAGTGAATGTTATTTTTTATTTGTTCTGTAATACTCACACAGATAGGACAGAGGTTTGGAGATTTAGATGTTATAGAACAATGATTTGTAACATATCCTGAGTGATGATGTCTTTTGTGTTAAAGGTGATGTCCATTCAGAAGAAATCCTCTTTTTCTTTGGCCTCTTTCCTGGAGAAATTACCTGGAGATTTCTTCTCCCACACTGAGGTACAAACACATGCATATCTGTTAAAATGAGTTTTGTCTCAACAGTTTCTTGCAACGTCCTTTTGATTCTGAGCTCCTGTATGTTACAGGAGAGGCTGATGATGACAGTGATTTGTCAGACTACGGTGACGAGGTAGATGGGAGGAAAGACGCCCTGGCCGAGCCTTGTTTCATGCTCATAGGGGAAATCTTCGAGCTCAGAGGAAGTGAGTGGTGCCCTGTTGCATTTTGAACCATTACACAGCTTGGTGTTAATGAAAAAAATGTCTTTCTTTTCCCTTTTCCCTTCCCTTTGTAGTGTTTAAATGGGTGAGGAAAACTCTTATTGCACTAGTCCAGGTGACGTTTGGACGAACTATAACAAGTAAGTCATGAATTCATATTTTACATCACAAGCCTCCCGTATGTGTCATGGGAGAGGATATAAACTTGGTGGCCTTTTTGTATTTGCAATATATTGTTTGTTTAGTTCCTCAGGTCTGTGTGAGTTGAATATCCGTTGTGTTTTATTTTAGACAGATCCGGGACCACCGTAAAACTGGATCTTCTCTGAGCAGATGTTGGTGTGTTACATCGCTGTGTTTAGGGACAATTTTGGCCCAAATGGGCAGTTGGCACCACATGTTAGAGTCCGAACCGACTCTGAACGTAATGATACTAAGGAACGGGCTCAGCAGAAATTACTGGATAATATCCCAGGTAAGAGCTTAAACACACACAGCATGACTGTCTCTTAACCTTACTAATCTGACTAATACAGATGTGTGTTTTACAAATGATCCTTTCCTCTTGTTACCTGTTATACCCCAGGTGTACAATTAGATCATCTCAGTTACTATACCTGATTACTGGCCTGATAAATTCTGATTAGATAGATTTTAAAGTGGATATTTTAAGAGTAATAGGCCTGAAAATGATCCTTTCTTCCATATTTTTTCATACCCATGACTTATTGTCATTAACTCACGTTTTCAGCTCTTGTGTAAAACACTTAATACATAAGTAATATTATATAGTTGTAGTATCGACTGCAACATGTGGTGTTAAAAGGGTTTTAAACTGGTACGACTGCTGAACCATGTTATTATCCTCATTGTGATGTGATGCAGTGTAAGAAAAAAAATATTTTATGTACATGCACCACACATTCACACTCAACACACCGACCATACATACGAACATTTGACTAATCAAATGAACTTGCATTCACCTCAGTTGGCCAATCAGAGGAAGCCCCTGTCACGTGTCAGCTACACCTAGGGCTGGATGGTCTAGCAAAAAGATCATCTGACAATCTTTGAGTACAGTCATAAAAGAGATATAAAATGTAGGCAATTTACAACCAAACCTTGGTATCTCTTTGAAGGCTTAGTCTGTGTGATGGTTTTTGTCTTTTTATCTGACTAGAAACATTTCATTTTGCTTAATTTTGGACTTAAATTTTTACGATGCTATTGATATCTCGATGACACACCAGTCATCTTTTCCTGTACATACTGCAGAGTTTCATGAATTGGCCTAACAAATAAATCTGTAAGATTGTATGTAGAGTTTTATAATGATGCAAAAACATCTTCATGTTGCATAATTCTAAATTATCTGTGTAAATCAGACTCACTGCATGTCAGAGTTCAGACACTAAACCCGCACCTGATGGACTTGTGCCTGATGGTAGTTCTTAAACGGTATTTCTTCAATAACAGCAAAACATGTTACACAAATGCAAATTGATATGGAGAAACCTGAACACATGAGTGCAGACAGATTCTAAAGTTTTGCTACAACAAAGATGAAATAAACTCCTCAGACTAGTAACCTGTGCTGGAGACGTTCATTTATATTCTCTGTAAAATGCCGGAATTACACTGATAAATGGGCCATTAAAAACCACTCAGCCAAATAGGGCAGTTTTATTGTTTTTTTCCCTGACACAACCTGTATCATAATCGTAAGAATAAATCATATGACAAATTAATATTATTCGATCTAAGATGAAGACATCACCTAGCCTTAGCTATACTTAGATTAAATGGTCAGTTGGTGGTGATGACAAAGCTAATTTGTTTACTTACCACAAGTCATATTGTTAGATGCCATATTTTATTTCCTTCAAATACCATGTTGAAAAGCCCAATTTCTCCATATTCACTTCTTTCTAAAAGCTTGTTGATATTCTATTTTGTAATGTTTGAAAGCATGTAGGTTTCTTTTTCTGACATGAAATGTGGATGTTTCTTTAAACCTGTGCATCGTTACCAGAGGATCTTTGCCTCTACTGCCCAGTGACTAGGTGATAAAAGGACCATGTGTTGCAACCTGAGAGTAAAACCTGCAAATGAGATGCATATCCTGAATGTGCTATATACATGTCCAAATTATCCTCATAAAACCAGATCAGTTTTGGCCTGTCCCATATGTCTTACTATATTCTGCCTAATTCCGAATATTCTAAAGCGGGGGTGTCAAACTCATTTTAGTTCAGGGGCCACATTCAGCCCAATTTGATCTCAAGTGGGCCGAACCAGGTGGATGATAACAGTGACAAAAAGTAAAAATACATTATGATCAGGTTTACATCTACAAAGTTTCCTTAAAAATCTGAATAACATGAACAACTTGAATTGTCTTAAGAAAAGCAAGTGTAATTTTAACAATATTATGCCTCGTTTTATCAGTTTATCATTTACACATGTGCATTACAATCGCAGAAAACATTTAGTAACAGGCAGAATATTGGTAAAATTGCACTTACTTTTCTTAAGACATTTCTGTTTGTTCATATTTGTTCAGGTTATTCACATTTGTTGTAAAAGTATAGTTTGGTGATGTAAATATTTCCATTTAATTTAACTTTTTTACACCAAAAAAAAAGAGAAAATTTGGGGTTGTCATTATAGGTTATTATGATAATATTTTACTGGTCTGACCCATTTGAAATCTAATTGGACTATATGTGTCTGTATGTGGAACCTGAATTAAAAGGATTTTGACACCATTGATTGTCAATATCTTCAGTGTAATTTTTGCATTTCACAAATACATCCACGGGCCGGACTGGACCCTTTGGTGGGCTGGATTTGGCCCCTGGGCCGCATGTTTGACGCCTGTGTTCTAAAGGATTATTGGTTTACCTGACACCTGTATGGTCATGGTCAGCTTATTATAACATAATTAAAGGTCCACATGGTATGAGTTTGTAATTCATTTGGGTGTTTTACTGTATGATAGTATTATATAATGTAAGGGTTGTACTTTATATCATATTTGTATGAAATCTCCTGTAGCATTTGCAGAAGTACTCCTCAGGCTGTGTTGTTCCTACTTCAAACAACACTTAAAAGACACATTTTCTGATCTCTTCCCTGTTTTTATTTTTGTTATTCTTATATCAGTGCGCGAGCAAATCTGGTCGGCCAGCAGAACGCCCGTTATGGTATCATCAAGATCTTCAACGCCCTGCAGGAGGCGAGTGCCAACAAACATCTCCTCTACGTAAGAATAACAAACACTGTCTGTCATAAAGGAAACGAGATTTGACTCTGCAGGCGGCGATGTAAATTCAATTATTTCTTCTCGCTGTCCTCATTAGGTGTTGATGGAAATGTTACTGAAGGAGCTGTGCCCTGAACTCAGTATGGAGGTGGACAACGTCTGAACACACAAACAGAAACTTTGGATGAAGCCGAGACTCTGGTTCATCTTTTAGGCCTTTCTGTAGCTGACCAATCAAACTGCCAAGCATAGACGGGAACATAAACCTCTGACAGACAAGACAGACTGACAGCAACTGTGACTGTGTTGATAGAAATAATGTGAAATAATGAAAAGACTGACACCAGATGGGAGGGAGAGGATGAAAGACTTTGTTGTGGTACAGATCTAAACATGTAGTCTGACTTCTTCCTCTGCAAACAGCAGTGAAGCAACCACCACAAAAGATCTGTAACACAAACTGTTGAAATGTTTTTGTCTATAAATTACAAGGCTGACTACCAATTGACCGTTTTCTCATCATTTTCTAGAGGTGGTAATCTATAGATGATGATTAAATGCAGCGAGGGACATGTGAAATTCAGACTTTAGTGTGTCAGTGCCCACGGACCTCTAAAAAAAAAAAACATTCCTCCTACACACAACCTGAGCAACAACACTTGTGTTCTGTGATTCTTGTTAAGGCTTATAATTGTGCAATATAATGTCATGTAAAAGTCATTGTGATGATTATTTATGATTATTATTGATAGATTTATTTTTACCAAAAATTGTTTAGGAAGCGTTTATATAAGCAATAAATTGCAAAAAAAAAAAAAAGAACTGTTGTGTGTTCTTGGGTTTTTTCCTTTAAATTTCTGAAATGTACAAAATGTGACTTTCACTCATTTATGTACAGATCGTATTGGAGTCTGTTGTGCTGGGATTTGGCTGTTGACTTCAGTGGAATGCTTTTCTAATTTAGCGGTATCTAGTTTTGGACTTTGTTGATACATTGAGGGTTTTGAAAGGGAGCATAAACCCCACCTATTGGATTTTTGTGGAAAATTGACCTCTGCATAGAAAATTGTGTATACAGGCTTAAAAAAGAAGTGTTCTAGGGGCTGTTCTTTGTTTTTATTTTTTTTTAAATTTTTTTTAAATGAAAGATCTTTTTTAATTTCCACCAAAGAATATCTTCATCATACTTGGATGAATTTTGAAGAACTCTGAATTGAATTTTTTATTTTTTGCTTTTCTTCAATCTTCAAGCTGTTAATCATGGATCTAGGCAACTAAAAAAAGTCCTATAATTATCTTTTATACTTCATAATATGAATTTAATATCCATAAAAAAGACTAAAATAAAATATACTTTTAATTTACAATTTCCCCCCACAAATTTACAGTAGTAAAACTGAAAGCAACATGCAGTTTTCCTAACAAAAGAGGCACTCAACATAAACATTTTCTCCCCGTCATAAGATGATACACACATTAATATTTTTCAGGGTCAAAAGTGTGTCTTCTTAATCCAGAGCACTTTTAACTGACATTTGAAGTAGACAATTTATGGTTTGATTGAAGCTTTGGTGTCAGCTTTTACGATAACTTAATAATCCTTATTTTAGTTGAAATGCCTTTAAGCTGACTAATCAAGAAATGACTGTAAAGCACAGTTAATCAGCAGTAGGCTATTTACAGTGAGATTTCACTTTGACACAAAGGGATTATAAATAAATTCTAGTAAATCAGTGCTGATGCTGTGTAAATCAGTCACATTTTGTCACGTAGTGCTGCGATGAGGACATTTCTTGAGACCGCAGTGAGAGACGATTGGATCAGAGGCAAAGTAGAGAATAAAAATGATTTAATTTGCATGATAATTGCAAAAATCTGAATATCTGCTTAATAATCAGTCATAGCTCGTAACTGGTGTACCCTCATTTTAAAATAATGGCTTAAAATGTAGTGGATTTACTGTTTTGCATGTATACTGTACATTGCAAGAAAATTCAGTCAACAGAATGCAGTTGTGTTTTTCATCATCTATATAAAAACAATAACACTGCCCAGTCTGCTATATGGTTCTATCATTGTGAACTGATTAGAAATGAACAGTCTATGAAAAGTGTAGAGATTAAGGAGTAGGGTTAGGATGCATTAAAAGTGTCTGATGTTTCCTTCAACTGAACAGAATAAAAGAGGACTAATGTTAAAAAAAAAACAAAACAAAAAAACCTGATATGATTTTTACTTTTCCTGGAATGTGAAAGCAACGTGTGTTCTCTAAGATGTGTTGCTTGGGCCCCAAAGAGGAGGGTGTTTGTGTGTGCAACACTTCCATCTCTGCAATAACCCCTGTTAACAGCTGACTGTTAAGAACAGAGCAACAAGAGAACGGAAGTGTCTTCAAAATAAGAGCAGCCTTCAAAATAAGTAGTATGGTGAAGTAAGTCTAGGCTTCACAGGACAATCACCACACTCCTAAACACAGAACATTAAAACATACAGACACATGCTTTCATGTGGGTGGTGTACTTAAGTTATATGTTACAGCTACGTATATGACACTTTTACAATTCTGTCCTCTGCATTTAGGACTTTGTTTTTTTTGTTTGTTTTTTTAACCCCACCCCCTGAAGGGGAGGCAAGGGGTGTTTGGTTTGGTTTGGTTTGTTTGTTTGTTTGTTTAACACTCTAGCAGCAGAACTCTTGGTTCAGTTCATACCAAATTGGGTTTATAGATTGCCAGTGACCCAGAATAGATCTGATTATTTTTGGGAACAGTAGGTCAAAGTTCAAATTTTTATGAGTTTTTAAAATCTTTTTTTCCCCATTTACCTGTAATGGTCAAAATTTCAAATGTCTGTAGCAGCAAAACTATTGGTTGAATTCATACCAAATTGGGCTTATAGATTGTCAGTGACCTAGAATAGATGTGGTTGCATTTTGGGAAAAGTTGGTTGAAGTAAACATTTTTTAAACAAATTTTTACCCATTTACGTATAATGGGTGGAATTTCAAATGTGTGTAAAAACATCAATTTTTTTGTCAATTTATTTCAAACTTGGCACATATATTGAGGCAACTGATATGCTTGACATCACTGCACGCATAGCCATGATGACATCAGCTGGATCCATGCCAAATAAGATATAGTACGTGCGAGGAGCGTGGTTTGTTGTGCCTGGCACCACTTATTTGCATTTATATACTTTTATCCATACATTTATTGATGTATTTCTTGTACATTAGGTAACTTGATTTTCAGTTGATGTCTCAGGTTTGTTAGAGAATTCCATTGTACAGTAAACAGTTTCCAATGAATATGCCAGTAAACTATGAATCATCACAGAGAATGCAAAAAAATAAGAAAAACATGTCCCCAAAACACAAACTGGCCATTTTTCTATTGTGTGCCTACTCCTTGGATTCATTTTCCTGCTGACATCACACAGTCTGACTCTGTTGAAGCTTTAAAACCTTAAAACACATTTGTGAGCCGTAATCAAGGCATCATTCTAATTCCCTGCTTTCTGTTCCCAGCAGATAGTCTCTGTGTCCATGTGCTGTCTCTGTTTGCTCTAGTCCTTTTCTTTAAGACTTAAACTGGATCACCATCCACCCTGATGTCTGCTGATTATAGGTAGTCTTCTCCAGCACAGAGGATCTACGGACAGAGGGTGTTGTATATTGTATAAATTGTAAATACCCTTTGAGGTCAGTCTAAGTTTGGAGATAGTGGGTTGTATAAATAAAAGGGAACGGTATTGAATTAAACACAGTCAATTATGATGCAGAGGTTTGGAGACACACACACACATAAAAACGTTGTGTTTTATACACTACCAGTCAAAAGTTTGGACTCACCTTCTCATTTAAATGACACAAGATGGAACACAGATGACCAACAAGTGCTCAGCATCACTGGGAACTCCTTCAAGACTGTTGGAAAACATTTCAGGTGACTACCTCATGAAGTTCATCCAGAGAATGCAAAGAATGTGCAAAGCAGTAATAAAAGCAAAATGAGGCTATTTGAAGAATCTAAAATATAAAACAGGGCTGTCAAACTCATTTTGTTTCAGGGGCCATATTTAGCCCAGTTTGATCTGAAGCGGGCCAGACCAGTAAAATGATGACTTAATAACCTTTAAATAATGACAAATCCAATTTTTTCTTTCGTTTAGCACAAAAAAAAAACTCCAATTAAATTATGAAAATATTTACATTTTACAAAAAAGATGTGAATAACCTGAAAAAACAGAAATTTCTTTTGAAAAATTAGTGCAATTTTAACAATATAATGCCTCAACTTATTATTTGTATATGTACATTACACACAGTGTTACATAAACATTTGGTAACAGGCAGAATATTGTTAAAATTTTTAGAGTTTGGAACTAAAATTTGAACTATTTCTACAATATTCCATTTCTTATTATTAACACAACTACAGATCACAGTGGATCCATAAATGTGCAAAACATTTAGTAACAGGCAGAATATTCTTCAAATTGCACATTTCGAGTTGTTCATCTTTGTTTTTATTTATGTATTTATTTGCATTTTATTGTGAAAGAATAGTTTTGTAAATGTAAATATTTTCACAGTGTAATGTTATTTTTTTCACTTAAATTTTTCCACATAATTTTTCACTAAGAAAATTTGTAGTTGTTATTATTTATGGGTTATTGTGTTGTTATTTTTTACTGTAGATCACATCGGTCTGTATGTGGAACCTGATCTAAAATGATTTGGATGACCTGGACTGTTCAGGTTAATTTTTTTTTTGCACTTTCATCCTGCAGGGCCGGAATGGAACCTTTGGCGGGGAGGCCCAGATTTGGCCCCCGGGCTGCATGTTTGACACCTGTGATATAAAACATGCTTTGAGTTATGTCACACTTTTTTTAACTACATAATTCCATGTGTTCATTCATAGTTTTGATGCCTTCAGTGAGAAACTACAATGTAAATAGTCATGGAAATAAAAAAAAATACAGGTGAGTCCAAACTTTTGACTGGTAGTGTATATTTGGTGTTACCACATATAAAATTTTAAACTATTATTCTCTTCGAATTAAACAGCCATTGTTTCACAGACTCTTATTCTGAAAAGCGGAAGTGGTGATTGTGGTCGTCTTCAGCGGTGGTATTGGGATTACAGAAGAAGGCACCGCCAACATTTGCAAGCTAGCAAACATTACCTTATCCGGCGGCTCATAACCTGCTCAATGGTAAGCTTTGTTTAATTTAAGAAAATCAGACTGACAGTTTGCTTTGACAGACAACGCTATCCTGTCCAGGGCCACAGTCGAGTCAATGTTAGCTAGCTTTTCTTGTTCAGTGCTGTTCTTGTGGGTTTTATGTTTTCTTTCACTTATAGCTAACAAGCTAACCAATGTGAACTGTCGGTTATTTTAGACCCATTGGCCCCTCAGTGGTTCGTTATAATATTGTTGTTCCCTAATTCTTATCGGACATGAAAATTACGAATAGTTTAAAGTAATTTTAGTGTTAATACTGTAAGCTAGGTTAACGCTATCTGTAAGGAATGTGACGCTATCACACTCATCTTGGTTGCTTGACAACGGAAATTAAAGAAACAGTACCCCTATACATATAGATAAGAAACCTAATTCTAAAACGGTGTAATTAATATTAAATAGATACCTAATTTGGTGTTGAATTGATTCTTAATCGCTATTTAACTGTTAACCACTACGCCTGGAGGCAGCTAGGGGGACCACAACTTTTCTCGAGTTCATTATCATTAGATTCATGAAAAATTCCCAAGTAACTAAGTAATTGGAAGTGTCTAACCAAAGTATTTGTTGACTTGATCCTCATCTATCTATCTATCTATCTATCTATCTATCTATCTATCTATCTATCTATCTATCTATCTATCTATCTATCTATCTATCTATCTATGTCTGTGTGTCTAGTAAATGTGAGGTTTCTTTTTTCTTTCTTTTCTTTATTTATTTCGAACATGCAAAGAAACAAAATACAAGAAAATAAAACATTTAAATGGACACAATCTATCTCCAGGCACATACAAGTCTGAACTTTGCATGGTCGAAAAGGAGTAGGAAGAAGTATAAACTTATTTAATCCTACCCCTCAGTGCTTTTACACCTACATCACTAACTTATCAAGAAGAAGACAAGAATCAAACAATACTATTTTCCTAATTTTAGCATCAAAACACAACAAATAAAATGCAGTAACTGAATTACACACAACAAAATGTTCAAGTCAGTACAGTCATACAAACAGACTCAACAATTCAACCATTTTCTTCAATAATTACAGCATATTTTTCAGTACAACGTCTTCCATAAACAAACAGGCCTCATTGTCGTTATTAAATACTGTACCTCTCAAGAATCAATTCTTTATATCTTTTTTAAAACTGAATTATGTTTGATGTTTGTTTCATCTCCACACACAATTTGTTCCACAATTTTACTCCACAGATGGTAATACAGAAATTTTTTAACATAGTGCGCACTTTATGAATCTTTAAATTTAACTTTCCCCTTAAATCATAGCCTCCCTCTCTTTCACAAAACATTTCTTGAATATTGCCCGGCAGTAAGTTTTTCTTTGCTTTGTACATTATTTGAATAGTTTTGAATTCCACAAGGTCAATGAGTTTTAAAGTTTTAGATTGTAAAAATACTGGATTTGTGTGTTCACGAAAACCAACTTTGTGAACGATTCTTATTGTTCTTTTTTGCAGTATAAAAAGTCTTTCTAATGAACTTGTGTATGTATTTCCCTGTACCTCCAAACCGTAACTTCAGTAGGGTAAGATCAATGAATTATACAGAATCTGAAGTGATTTTTGATCTAACATCCCCTTTGCTCTGACTGAGATACTTCTCAGTCCTGGCCAGTCTCAGATATTCCGTTCTTTATTTTTACTGTTGCATTTGTTCTATTGTGAGGTCTCTGAGAAACAGCATGTCACTGTGAGTATGGCATCTTATCTTCTCAGCGGGGTTATTTGGAGATGGATGACGAGCTGGATAACTTCATCAGAGAACGGAAGGCAAGAGTGGCAGAAGACAAAGCCAACTTAGAGCAAGACCCTCCATACATGGAAATACAGGTGAATGAAAACTGCTTAGTCCCTGATTCTACTTAAGTGTGGTTCATAGCACCAGCACCGTAGTGTCCATGAACATAGCACACCTTGTAAACGAAGTAGAAGTTTGACAGAAGTGTGGTTCTATAAAATAATCCAATTATGCATATCTCTCTATTCATTTCATTTACTTTGTCTTGCAGAGAAAGCCCTACAGAACCTATGTGTCCACAGTCAAAGAGAACATCCCTCCTAACAAGTCACAAGGAAAAGGTATACTTCTTATGGATACAAATAAACCCTATTTGTTCCCAGGGGGGAAATCCATTTTTTATATGACAATAAAATCTCTCCCAAGTACATTTAATGGTGATTCTTTGGCTAAACATATTTTTGGTTTTGGCATGGGCCTCTTAACCATGTGTGTCCATTAAATATGAATGCATGTGTTTTGTCAGAGGACAGCTGCAGTGTGGGTTTACCCCTCGGTGTGGAGTATGAGAAGAAGAAGCAGAGGCTGCAGCATGAGCTCCGAATGGATTATAGACGATACATGGCTCAGGTGACTCTCTTGCAGACTTTTTTCCAGTTTTTAATTAAATTCTTAAAATAAAGTCAAAATGACTCATCTCAAGGTTTGAAATGTATTTGCTATTATAGCTGTTAGTATTTTCGGCACATTACAAAGTAGAGGAGCTGTACTGCAATTCTAGAAATTATGATCATGATGTATTTTCCAGGCTTTTGAATTCATCTACTACTACTTCTACTACTTTCGGCTGCTCCCTTGAGGGATCGCTACAGCAAATTACCTGCTTCCATCTGACCCTGTCCCCTGCATCTTATTCTTTCACATCAACTACCTGCATGTCCTTCTTCGCCACATCCACCTCTTTGGTCTTCCTCTTTGCTTCCTGTCTAGTAGTGCCATTTTCATCATCCTTCCACTCACTATCCCTGCTCTGTGGATGTCCTAACCATCTCACCCTGGCCTCTCTCTTTGTCCCCAAAATGTCTAACCAGAGCTGTCCCCCTGATGTACTCCTCCCTACACATTTCTACATTTTCCTCCACTTGCCCCCTGCTTTCACTACAGATCACAGTGTCATACTTTTGACTTCATGACTGTCCCAAAGGACACAGTTGGGTTCATTGTCACAGTTGTACTGATCAACTGTTTCAGTTGATATTCACAAATATGTCCAGGATATTTACATATAAGGATCCAGTCCACAGATTGGGATAAAGCTACAATTTTTATTCTAACTTTAGTCATAGTATTGAATTTTTACTGTTTTGTTTGTTTCATTGTGTTTTAGGGAGAAAAAAGATCACTGTTTCAACCACATTTTATTTTACAGAAAACTGGCTTTGACCCTGTAGAGCTTGGACCATTAATTCACCTTAATAACAGGAGATCTGTCAAGGTAAATGTCTCAACAGTTATAACAATGATGACAATACTTTTTGCAACATTGTTAAAAACTGCTGTAAAAACAAGGTCAAAACTAGTGATTTTTTTTTTTTAAATGTAGGTAGAAGTAAGAAAGAAAAGAGAAAAAGCCATATATGAGTGAGTTTTAAGGAGGACACATGTCCATAGCCAAGGGTCTTATAGTGTCAACAGTTTGTTACATCTCAATCAGTATCAGGCTCATAGGGAGTCGATGGGTAAGTGACTGATGTGAGTTGATTGGAACATGATACATGTGACAGGTCAGATTATGCTGTTCAGTATACAACATCTTCTGTCCTTTTCACCCTAGAATCAAGGAAAAAATACTCTTCCACAAAAGAAATTTGAGTGAAGGGAAAAATGGAAGAAACCTTAAAAAGAGCCTCAAAGGAGGGAAATGTTTTTGTTGTTTGGGTGTTTTTTTTTTTTTTTTTTTTTTGGATGTACAGAGTAGTGATGTGTCATTTGTGTAGAAATATACCCACATATTATCAGAGCTGTGCAATTTATCAAATTGCTTTAGACTGTGCAATTATATAATCAAAAAAGGCTGCAATTTAACTGGCCTGTGTTTGTTTGACTGTGTGTGTGTGGTGATATTTTGGATTTGGCAACACAGAGCAGTGAGTGGTACTTTGGAAATATAATAAAATATGCAAACACTGTGGGGAAAATTATCTGCAATGTGTGCATTTTCCTCAGTAATCAAACAAGTAGACTCACATTCCACAAACATTGCAATATAACTTTTTCACCATGTTGTGCATCCCTGCATAATGTATTAGAAAATGGATACATATAGTTCAGACAGCATCAGACAGTTCCTGAGCTACTCACCTGGACTAATATGTCAGGACCGACAGTCACTTAGGCTATGTTCATATTGTAAGTCTCAATGCTCAAGTCAGATTTTTGCAGAAATCTGGTATTTTTTTGTGTGGTTCTTCACATTATGAAATGCGACTGCTATCAGACACCTGAGAACAGTCTATGGCCCTGAAGTGACCCACATACACAGAAGTAGACTTTCCAGGGTCCTGCCTCTTCTAGTGCAGAATTGTAACTTCTGTCACATTACAGTTATGTAAAATTCATCTGAAGTGACTGTTCAAACTGAAATAACATTGCAGAACATAAGATATGCAGCCGATTTAGGACCACATATGAAAGGGGCCTGGGTCTGATATGAAAAAATCAGACTTGTGCTGTTCATAAACTGTCCTAAAAAAAAAAATCAAATGTGGGTAACAAAGGCAGAAAAGATTCGAGCAACTTTTGCCTGTAGTGTGAATATAGCCTTAGATTCAATTCACAACATACACCATTCACAAAGAATATGACACAGGTAGAGACAAATACTAACCCTTTATTCTGTCTGGAGTTGTTGTATCTAAATTGGAAGACATGCAGTTGATAACTTGAAAAAGTTTTGTTTTAAATGATACGTTAATGGCCTTGTTAAACTGACAGCAGGTGATTTTCCGTTATGTTTACTCAAACAGCAGCACCCTTCTGAAAGCCAGGCAACATTTATTCCCAAGCAGCGGCCACCCTCCCGGCGGGATGCAGCCACTTTGACAGAGGACAGCAGGGGCTTGTACAGGACTCTGAGAGAGGCCAAGACATGTTCACCTGAGGACGAAGAGGACCGGCTGTCGCTGTCTTCCAGGCACCACGACAGGCTGGGGAGGCCAGTGGACCAGGAGTCAGAGGAGGATGAGGAGCTTGAGCTTATGGACAGAAGGACACACAGGCACATAGGGGCTGAGAGACGAACCTATAAGACTGATGGCAGGTAAGTGCAAACTGTGTTCCAACAAAACTATCTCATTTTACTGTGTCTAATATTTTTATTGTTGTTTGTGTCAAATGCATAACCTGTCTTAAACCCAGCTCAGTTCCAAGATTTGTCCAGAGATTCAATCCTTTTAGGACTTTGCAGGTGAAAATTGCAGTGGTGTGAAGGGGCTTGTCTCAGCTTGACTCAGACTCGGTGATGCTGTTGCCTGTGATGCAACTTGTCAAATCTCCAATGGCTAATTTTAGAATGTGATGCCTTCATAGTGTGTGGGGGTGTTCTTTTTTTCACTATATATGAGCCGTAGCTCAACTGTCACCAAGTGGCGCATCAGTATTACCTATGCTTCACTTGGTGAAACGCTGTCTCATTAGTTTATTTTTTTTCTTTCCATATTAGACAGTGATACCAAGTCTAAACAACACAACTGCTTTAGGAATAAATGGTAGAAATTGCTGACCCTATCTTGTTATGTTTTCACCAATACTAGAAACACAGCCATAGTAGACAGCTCACTATCACTACCCTCATTCATATTTTATGATTCTACAAATTACATTAGCAAAAAACCTCTCATCTGGATGCAATGGTGTGCCAGTTTTCAGCTTCTGTCATTGGGAACATTTGGTCTGAGCTGGGCTTTACTTTGTCTTTTAATTTTGTAAGTTTGTTTGACATGCATAAAATGGCTGAGTTGTTTGTCTTCATTTATACTTGTTCTTTGGCTGATCTCAGGGGGAAGAGGGACAACACTCGAGGCGCAGCCAGAGAGGGCAGGAGAAACAGAGCACTGACCAAAAATGAGGATGTCGAGTTTGCCACCGGCCTTATAATTGGTTAGAAGGTTTTTTTTTTCCCATCTGACAGTTTGTTAAAAAACTCAAATGAACCCAGGAGAGATTCATCCATCATTACCTTTTCTAATTTACCTTTTAACTTGTTTGCATTCGTTAATTTTTTATTCAATTAAAATTAAATGAAACATGAGATTAGATGAGAGCTCAAAGCATGTTGGCAACCCTGTATGATATTAACGAAGACTGTTAAATTACTACATGACTTTGAGTGTTTTTGTTACCATGATAATTAACTTTCACTTCTGCTTGCATGCACAGCACCTGTAGGTAAATCCGACATTGATATAAATCAGCCACTGGGACAACGTTCAGAGTGCAGAATTCCACAGGACCACAGCACTGAACTGACACAGAACTGACACAGAACTGAGAAGTCATACAGCACACTACCACATCTATCTAACATGTAGCTCTGCCCACCTTCTCCAGCCTCCAGAGCAAAGAGCACCATAAAATAACATAATAATTCCTATTCTATACTATTTACTATCACTAATTTGTTGTTTCTTCCATCAATTGCCACAGTACTGTGGTAACGAAATGCACAGAAGAATGATCTGAAGTATACGCCATATATTACCACAGTACTGTGACAACAAGAGGTTAATAAGTAAAAAAAAAAAAAAAAAAAAAAAAAAAAAACAAGAGGCAAATGAGTTCATGTAACAGTATCCATGATTGGCTCTAGTGCAAATGCTAACATTTGATTGGTCTGTGGCAATAGACAAACCAATATTTTGTGCCACAGTACTGTGGCAGTAGCTATTGCCTTAATATTTTCAGCACAGGAGACTGTACTGGGACAAAATACACTATGGCAGGCCACCACAGTCTGTGTCACTGATGGGGAATACTGAAGTAACAGCTGTGGGGATACCCTTTATGTACAGCACATGTGGTCAAAACGTCTTGAGGAAATAGTTCATGTTCTTTTCCAGGAACAGCCAACACAGAAGAGGCCTTAAAGAAGAGGAAGGAGCGGTACAGACAGGAGCTGCAGGAGCAAATAGCTGAACAGCACAGAAATAAGAAAAGGTACATGGTAGTGGTCCTGGTCTGCAGAGGAGCAGAGTAGTTTATAAATAATGTTTAAAGGCAGGTAACTGACACTCCTCTAAAGCAACCTGCAATGACTGCAACTGTACACAAGTTTTAAACCTCAAAGGTGTTGAACCTTGTTTTCAGACAGAGCTGTATGACAGATGCTTCATTGAAGCCAAATGCTCATCATAATAAATGGTAACAGCTGCAACACTCACTAAATGTCAGTGATCATGTTCTTTGTCAAGCAAAACACAGAGCCGGTGTTCACTAGAAATAGACTGATTACTCAGTTTGACCACAAAAATATAAAATAATATAAAAATACAAAAATATAAACTTTGAGAGAAAACAGAAGTCTTTTAATTTTATTTAATTAATTTTTGAAATATTTTTTTTTTTACAATAGGTCCACGGCTTGATTAATTACTTTGAGGATGATGTTCAGTGTTTTAAATGTATCTGTATAAGTAGAAGTAGATTTAGACTTTCAGTTCAACAGGTAAAATAAAATGAATTATTGTCATATTCAGACATGCGTAATGCATTTTCAAATAAAACATTTTTTTTGGGGAAAGGAAGGGATGAAAGGGCAGATGATTTGGTTCTATGAATAAGCTGATGAATTGCAGGTTTGTCTTGCTTCAAAGTATTATTGTACTCGCCGATAAAACTGAACCTGACTCTGACCTGAACTGAACTGAGCTGACCTCTTGTATTTACATTGGAGGTAATTGACATGTTTTGTGTACATACTATAATATACATGTTTGTTGCAGGGAGAGAGATTTGGAACTGAAGGTTGCTGCTACTGGAGCAAATGATCCTGAGAAACCGGTTAGTGTCAAATACCTGTGTTATATGATCATCTACAGTGGCAGTGCCAGTCATTCATCCTGCATAGATAAGTCTAATACACTCATCTTGTTCTTCTTCTAATGGCACAAACAGCCAGACCGAATCCGGCAGTTTGGACTGAGCAGGAGAAAAGACCCTCAGGTTTTGGAACCCACAGCTACTGCAGAGAGTGACTCACCACCTAGAGCTGTTCCAATTATTGAGAAGAATGGCATCAGAGAAAAAGTGACACCTCCCCCTCCTCCTGAGCATCCCCGTGTGGCCTTCCAGTCCCCTCTGCTGGACTACAGTGCTGCTCTGGGTTTAGGTGGAGGCGGTGTGTTTCCCACCCACCAGCCCATTGCCGCATCATTCCCTAGAGCCATGGACACTCCAAGGTAGGATTTCACATTTAAAGCACAAGAGTTTAAATAAAATATAATGAATTATTTGAGCTCCTCCTTTATGTTTCCAGACTCCCTCTGTTTCATCCCCATCCACCTTCCACACTCAGTGAAGCCTACAGGAGCCCATATGGAGAGCCTCCTCATCACTACTACAGCAGAAACCACCTTGACCCACACACGTCCTATTGTAAGCATTCATCTCACTGTTAAGATGCACTTAAAAGATGTTTATTTCCACAGACAAATGTTAGTAATGTCCTAATGAACCAGCATATGTTAGTACATGAAGCAGAACAGAAGCAAAGGAACACAGTAACAAGGCTCATGCTTTACTGTGTGACAGACAACTGTACATCTCATTATTGCAATTTTTCATGTGTAAATGTTTTTCACCCAGATGGCCATCTGGCTGTTCCTGGTGTTGGCCTTCCAATGTCCTACTGGAACTCACCACCAGGGGGCGGTCTTTCCAGCCAGTTTGGTCATCACAGCCCTCACAGCCAGCACAGTGGAAGCAGCTATCCTGAGCCTCCAATACAGTAAATATCCGTTTGTCTTAATAACCCTACTAGTGATGCTGAACATGACCCCCCCAACTGGCATTTACCCAAATACTGAAGCTGGTGATTGAATTCTGTTGATTCCTTGGTTAAATGTTCATATCACAAAAGTATCTTTTTATTTCTATTGTATATTAAGTAAAGATTCATAATGTAAATGGTAATTATTATTTACTGCTAGTATTTACTAAATGTATACCATAAAAATGTATAAGCCTCAGACCTGAAATGCTCAAGTGCAAAAAGAAAAAGTGCAAATTGAATAATAAACATGTTTCTAGAGCCATTGACAACAACAAACCAGCAAGATGTTATGGAGAGACTGTGTGGTGAAAATGATCCTCGTCCACTCGAGCATTTTGCCAAAGTTTCAGAAATACTTTGAATGTTAGAATGGGCATGGAAGAAGATCACATGATAAGAGGTGCACCATCTGCCTCTGAATACTCTTCTTCCACACTAATCCTTCAGAAACTCTTACTCTACCCCTATT
This sequence comes from Sphaeramia orbicularis, assembly GCF_902148855.1. Taxonomy (NCBI): domain Eukaryota; kingdom Metazoa; phylum Chordata; class Actinopteri; order Kurtiformes; family Apogonidae; genus Sphaeramia; species Sphaeramia orbicularis. The sequence goes on from NC_043966.1 coordinate 46,164,191, forward strand.
ATCAATAAGCAAACTTCAGACCTAGATCACTGCTCGTGTTACTTGGTACAGTTACCTAGAACTGGATTTAAAATAGTTTTATGGGTACCTGGTACTTGACATTTTGTTCTAAGATTTAATTTATATCACAGTTTCAGTTCTCAAAAAAAAAAAAAAAAAAAACTAACGCTGTAACCTAACAAACACTAGCATCTTTTTTTTTTTCTTTATTTCTCTTTTACTTTAACCCAAGCTCTACAAACTTGTCTGACTGATTAAGCTTGAGAGGGCTGTGGGGCAGTGAGCCCACCACATGAATGCTTTGTGATTTGGTAATTCAGATTATGCACACCCAGGGCTCAACACCTGCATCCTCCATTGTTATGTGTCTTAGAGAGTGACACAGAAAGGGGAATAGACCAGTAACCACAGAATAGACTTTTCCATACAAAATTTCAGTGCATTATTCATCACTTTGCCAGGATGCTGCTTTGCCTCTTTTTGGTCTGACCCACCTAAACCCAGCAGGTCGACCATGCAGAGCAGGTGCACTGACATCTTATTAATCATTATAGTGATGTTATTATTGTTTATGTAGGCTGGCTCATTTCGATTTTTTTTTTTGGCCAAAACCCATAATAAGTAGGTGAAAAGAATTCTCTCTCAGTGACCTACTTAAGTCATGTATTGTAAGAGAATAAAGCTATGAAACTCCAGTTACACTGCAGAATGGAACTATAAATTACTGCTTTTATTTGGTAGAGCTGAAAGTGATGTAACAAGTCATGGCCTGATTTGTGCAATGTGATTCTGTTTCTTCTCACAGGTCCAGCAATGAGACTGCTACTGCAGACCCAGGACCTGGACTCTTCCCTCCAGAGAGATCCAGGTCAGCCAGGGAGAGGATCCTGAGTTACAGAGAAGCTCTTAAACAACAGGTACCCAGACCTTAACCCATTGGCAGTCTGCTTTTTCACAGCACTTTATTTATCAATTAGGCCCCAAACATTATGGACATGTAGAATTACAGTGTTATTTTCAAATGCACTTCATTGACATTATTATAAAGTCTACTGCTGCACGACACATCTAATTGTAATTGACAGTCCATATAATTATAGTCAGTGTAACCTTTAGCCCCTTTTACTGTAGACATGCATCACCCTCTATTAATCCAATGACCATTAAACAAGCACTCAAATACAATTAAACAAGGATTCACATTGAGTATGGTACACGTCTGAACTGCTCACTGTTAGATTAATGAAAAGCCTGCAGCAGTGGAATATGAAACATACAGAGACAGACATGTTTGTTGTACAGATGATTACAAAATTTATTTTAATCAGAATCTACATATTCATGAAAAAAATCAGTTGGTGAAAGAGAGATATTTTGGATAAGTTTCCCCTCTTTTGTCTGACTGTAGTGTAAAAGTTAATAAATGCTCTTTCTATACTGTATTTTAATTCATGCCAGTTGCACATCTCTCTATGGATAAATCAGCAGTACATATTTGATGTCATATCTATGCATTTGATTGGTAGTCAGACTTAATTTGGGGATTAAGACTTATTTAATGCGCAAAAACGGCAGCCTTTTGGCTTCATATTGATGTAATACTTGTCTAACACTTTGAGCTCAGACCCTGAAGAATCAGCCATATAATATAGCAGCCACATTAAATCAACAACGAACCATGATGCAACACACTCTGTAAAATTCCCTTTGTTGCATTGGTGTTTGGCCTATGTAAAATAAATATTTCTCAACACATGACTCTGTTAATCATAGACAATCCCCAGTTTTCAAAGGATTATTTCCGGCTTATTTATTCTCTCCAGAGCACTACAGAAGCACAGGGTACAGTAGAGTTTTACTGTTTCATCAGGTTAAATCAGCTGTACAGCAGGCAACTTTTCAAGCATTTTCTATATCACAGACATGCTTTTAGTGTCAAAATAATAAAACAAATTCATGAGAGTTTTGATGGACCTGGGCCTCCCGTCTTTGGGGATCATTTGTTGTGAGATGGTTATAAAACTCTGAAGACAGTGCTTCTTAACTTTTGTTCCAACCAAAGTTTTAATAACAAGAAACAGCAAACGTTATAAATAAAATCCATAAGAGCAGATGCTGGATTTAAACAAAAATATAGCATAATCCAGTTTGATGTGTGTTGTATCTGTAAAGCTGGAATGATGAAAAGACAGTAATTTACATATGAGGTTGCCCTCTGCTTTGATCTTTTTGGTTAGTTTGGTTGTTTAAATTACTTGTTACATCTCCAGTATATTTTACTTTACTTATTTGGACTTAAGAAGCCAAACCCCAAATCAGTATATTTGACACTTAATTTTTATTTGTTATTTTAACATTTTTTTTTACACAAAACTTAACAAACAACATTCGGCGATAGATAATACTTTCAATCCAAAAGCAGAGATAGTAATTTACAGTCTTGCAACAGTAATCAAGTTATATAATCAAATTTGTGCAGCAGTTCACACAACACTCTCAGGACTACATGACAAACCACACATTAATTGTCTTTAAAGAAACTAACCCATTTGTTCCACCTTCTCATGTATAGATCAGTTTGCAGCCTCAGCATACATGTTAATCTCTCCATCCTGTGAATTTCATCCACTGCTTTCATCCAGTCCTCCAGCACCGGTGGCTCAAGTTGAAGCCACCTTTGAGCGATTGTGTTTTTTTTTGCTGCAGCACCAAAAATTTTTAGGAGGTATTTGTCATTTATTGTCAAATCGTCAGGAAGATCTTTTAACAAAAGTGGAAGAGTGGGTTGTTGTAATTTAAAACCCAAAATCTGTTCTATTTTTATTCCTGCATCAAAAATCAGTATAATGCAAACTTTTTTTTTTTTTTTTTTTTTTTTACTAGATCCTCAAATCTGATGATGTAGAAGCTTAAACTCAATCAAAAAAGAAGGGAAAAAAATGAACATGAGTAATAACGAATCTCTAAGCTACAGTCATGTAATTAGTGACTCTGCAAGGCTTCCTTCTGAAAATTCTTTTAAAAGTCCGTTCGAAGTCATGTATGATTTGCATTATTTGCAGTGCAAAAATGTCAAAAAAGTCTAATTCATATTTTCCATCAGTGTCGGAAGTAAAGTATGTACAGTACTGTGCAAATGTTTTAGGTGGCGTTCAGATTTGTTGTCTATGCAGCGTTGAAATGAACATGCATATTTATTTCTCAATCTCTTTTCTTCAGATACAGCAAGAAAATACAGGAAATATGTGCACAGCCTTAAAAGACAGACAAAAAAAACAGAACTTAATGGATTCAAAAGGTTAAAGTCAGTATTTAGTGTGACCCCTGACTGTACATACTTTACTGTAGTATGTACAGCAATAAAAACAAAAGTTTCAGTGAAAAATACAGCTTCTATAAACCAGAGTGGTCGTATTTAGTGTGACCTTCCTTTTACACTTAACACGTCTTCAATCATTTTCATTTTCAGACAATATGAAAATTTTTTTGCATTCACTTTCTGATTTTTTTTTTTTTTTTATTCCAGATTTCATTCAACACATGCCAGGTGTTTCTAATGGTTTTTGCTGCTTGTTGTCATGGGGTCAGGGGTCACACTAAATACTGACTTTAAACTGTAGAACCCATTTAGTTCTGTTTTTTTGTGTGTGTCTTTTAAGGCTGTGCACATATTTCCAGTATTTTCTTGTTGTATCTACGAAAAGAGACTGAGAAATAAATATGCATGTTTATTTTAACGCTGCAAAGATAACAAATCTAAAGACTGCCTAAAACTTTTGCACATTTTCTGTATTTATGATAATTATCCAGCAAGTAGACTCAAGGGGTTGTCAAAATATGATGTTTTTAAAATCAATTCTCACCAAGATAATATATCAGATACTCACTATTTTGATTAGAATAAATCCTGATAAAATGTCAGGTCAGAACTTGAAGAGGAAACCGAGCTAAATGTTGATAGATGTGAGGTTAAACTTTACTGATAATCTCAGAAAGAATAACACTAAGGTATAACCATTTAAGAACCATTTTATTATGTCCTCCTTTACAGTGAAATACCACTTGTTTCACCTACATACAAAGTTAAAGACTAAGCTTTTTGACATAAATATATTCAAAACACTGCAGTGTGCAACAGCGGGGACAACAAATTAAAGTGGATATAGATTTATTACATCCCGGTGTGTGATATGTTGGCAGGAAGCTTCCAGGAGAGAGAGCAGCGAACTTTACAACAAGGTAAAATGAATGTAGTTGTGACAGCTACACCCTCAGATCCTCATTATATTGGGATTCAGCTGGCTGTAGATTAGTGGCTGTGAGATCTCCCCACATTAAAGTGTTATTTCATGTCCCAGAGCGACCTTAACCCCATCCCCCGTTGTTCCTTACTCAATTATCGTGAAGCTACAAGAATCCCTTCCTCCTCTCCCCTTAGCTTGCTTTTCTACAGAGTACTTCGTTAGAGCATATGATCCCCACTGGTTCAATGGAATGGTTCTCAGGTAGCTCCTCCCTCCTCACTGCTATGCCTGGCTGCTTGTTATGGTTGTGATGTAGAACCTTAATTCCTCTGTTCGTGCTGTCTACATGCTATTTGGGGTATTTCAGACAGTGTCAGCTTTTATACCCCCGCTCACCCATAGGGCAGCGTTATATAGTAATACCAGGAATTCTGTTTGTCCATCAGAGATTTTTTTCCAACCAATAGCTCCAAGACTCTTCACACAATTGTTTTCAAATTTGACACAAATTTTCTTTACCATCAGGAGAGGACAGGTGCCAAGTTAAATGGTTGAATTTCATTTATTGTATTATATTTTTTTTTTTTTTTACACATGTTAAAAATTTGAACTCAGAAAATTAGTCCAACTGATTTCTTGAAGATTATTCACTCAATTCGTCAGACAAAGTGCAATCACATTGAAAGTTAAGACTTGGGCAGAATAATATTTGTCTTGGTTGGACCGAACAACTCAAAGGACAATAATTTAGTTTATTATAGTTTATAATTATCTTTAATTCAAAATTCTAAATTAATCCCTGACTAGGCAGGGCATCTCTGAGCAGGAGGGGCAAAGTGTTGCGCAGTGGGGCAAGGGTATTGGTATGTGGTATTAGTATAGGGTCCTGATTCTTGTTTCACCCTTCTGGCAGGCTTTTAAAATGTTACTAGTTTCCTTTTAGACTAATTGTCTCATGACATGAGCTTTGCTCAATGATTAAATGTTACTCTTAATCACAGACCAGTGCATTTGGTATTTTTGTATCCTGACAGGTATGAAGTGTTTGTTTGTTGGAAAACACATCCATTATTAATCACCGGAATTGGAGTGTTTCATTTCTCTGTTAATAGTATGTTTCTAGTGGTGGGAAGAAAAAATAGCTTTTGCAGAGTTTATTGTTGAATATAATTCATTCAAAGTAATGGAAAAATACTGTAATGAAGATTCAGGAGCAACAGGAGCGGAGGCGTCTGGAGAGGGAAGAGAAGGAGCGGTACGAGGCCCAGCTGGAAGCTGACATGAAGAACCACCAGCCCTGGGGTCGAGGCGGAGGAGGAGCCCCCCTCAGAGACAGCACTGGAAAACTCATTGGTAAGTCGACGGTTTCCATTATTTTGTTTTATTTTATTTTTTTAAAATGAGAAACAATGAATACCACCGATCAAAAAATGTGTCAGGTCCAGATATACTGTACTGTATCTGCATAGCACATGTCTGCAGAACCAAGAGCATCAAGACAGCTACTCTGGCTTCTTTCTGTACCTCTACCATTTAAATGATAAACATCACACCATATTTGCTGTCCATAACTCCCTAGCTGTGTGTCTTCATAGAAGACTTTCCAAAATGAAACTTTGTAGATTTTGGGTTATGTGTCATTTTCTGGCATTATGAGCACTCGGCCAAAAACATCTGAGGTAAAGTATGCATCATTCTGTAACTGAACACTACAGCTCACACCTCTAACAGAGAGGCATCATCTAAACCATCACCTGATCACATCATGTCAGGTTCAAGTCAGACTCTGGCATATGTCTTATCTTTTCATATAAATATAAGTAGATATGTATTCTTGCTTTTTTAATGAGAATTATTGTGTTATGGTAGAAAGAGCTTTGGTACTGGTATCTTTGGTATCAACAAATGTCTGATTTCAGGATTTCTGGATCAGAACTAATTTGAGGGAATTATGTCTCTCTCTACTCTTATTTATGATGGTCCTTTTGAAGGATCACTGAATAGAATTTAAGGTCATGTTTTGCACAAATAGAATTTAATATTAATAATTATGGTTTTATTAGTGTATAATCAGCTGCAAATAAGAGATTTTGCATCTTTGCTACCTTAGAAGGAGCCTTTAATATTTACTATCACATTTCAGAGTCCACTGTTGTGTACCACTGTGTTTCTATAGTAGTTCAGAATGAGCTTCTTCTTTTTTGTCGCTTATAGTAGAAGTGTAGTAGTTTGTAGCACTTAATGCCCTGCCTCTAACAAGGGCCTTAGAGGGGTGGTTATAATGTGCATCCTCACCAATAAGAACCCATTAATGATTACTCACTGACTCATTAAAACATGACTCCATTGACCCTCATGTCCTTGACTGAACTTTCTCCTTGTTGTGTTTGGCCAGCTGACCTCAACCAGATGCACAAACAGAATGAGGAGGCCTACAGTAACCCAGAGCAGTGGCAGAGGAGGGCAACAGCCGCCATGACAGCACAGCGCCCCGAGCAGCCCGATCCCAACGAAAGGGTCTCTGGTACTGTTGCAGAGTGCAGTGTCCATGACTCTATTGACAGGCTTGCTGGTACTGAAGATCCTTTTTCCTTATCTTGACACTGTCATACAGAGTTTTTTTTTTTGGTAACAGGAATAGAAATATGTATTTTTTAAACAATTTGCATAGAAGTAAAAGACAAAGATACAGAAATATATAGCCAGCTTCATAATTTTCAGATTACAGTAGAACCTCACAGTACAAGTTTAATTTGTTCCATGACTGAGCTCATTTTGCGATTCACTTGTTTTACAAATCAATTTAACCCTACTGAAATTAATAGAAATATAATTAATCTATGCCAGTGCATTAAAACCACCCAAAAAGCAGTTTTTCAAACAGAAAAAGTGCAGTTAGTAAGAAAATAACAATTATAAAAGCATAGTAAACAAGAAAAGCACTCGGAGAGCGCAGACCTCCGCCAAGACAGATCTGCCCCCCCCCTTCCCCCCGATCACCACCAAAATTTAATAATTTCTTCCTTGTGCCAGTATCAACATTTCCTGAAAATTTCATCCAAATCCATCCATAACTTTTTGAGTTATCTTGCTAACAAACAAACACACACGCAAAACACACAAACACACAAAGCAAAGTGATCATAATACCTCCTGGTGGAGGTAAAAAGAATGTAAATGAAATAAACTTTACATTTTATTAACTTATTTTTCTTAAAGATGAAAGAATCTGTGTACGAGGAAGACAGTGGAATGAGGAGGATTATTGTTTGGGAGGAGAATCTCCTTCCATTAAAACAGTAGAACAGTTTCTGGTGTTTTCTCTCTCACTTCACTTAATTTGGGGTTTTTGGCTTTACTTTCTTCACTGTCCATACTTGTGGACAGCTGCGATCAGAGGCTGCTCCTATTGGGGGGAGCATGTGCGATCTCAATGCTGACTGGTGGCAGCTAGTATGAAGCTCACTTGTACTATGGATTTTCACTCGTATTTCAAGACAAAAATACTCACGAGCTGTGGTTCCTAAAGCTCGTACATTGGTGGACTCGTACTGCGAGGTTCTACTGTACTCAACATTTGCCTTTAGTACCACAACATTAGAGTTGAAGTCCATGTCACCTTAAAGATAGTCATGTCCTTAGCTACTACTGAAATAGAATTCTTCTCATGCTTGTTTGTTTTGTGCAGGTTTCACCCACGTTCAAACTCCTCAGTTTGCCAGAGGCAACGTGTTTGCCAGCCAGCCCACCCAGCAGCAGCTGCAGGAGCAGGACAAGTACAAAGCCTACCTCAAACAGCAGGTACCATCTCAAAGCAGAGCTGACACTCGGCCTTTTCTCTGGGTGTACACCAGTGTTCAACCGCTCCTTCAACTATCTTGTCAACATGGGAATTTGATACGCGCTAAATGCTGGCATGTCAAGCTGCCATCTTGTTATGTGGCAGCTAATCGATTTAAGTTTCCTGGCCACTGTGAAAGGTCAGAAAGATTTGTTCCTTGTGCTAGTAGAAATTGGCCACAGACTTTGTGTCTTGAAGTGGCAAAAGTACACACTTACAAGAACTTACAAAAAAAGAAAAAGAGGTGGAGTTAATAAAACCTGCCTCTTAAATCAAGTATAAAATTAAAAATAGTCCATGGAAGGACATCACATTTTAATATGAAGTGAAGACGGTTTGTAACTTCAAATAAAATTAAATCTATAAACTGAAAATAAAGCTTTAACTTGATGTGACTCAGTGTCAGCAACTGAACTCAAACTATTCCCTGCCTTCATTCAGAATAAACAAAATGCAACTGAATCAAGTCAGACGACAAGTCTGTGTTTTGTCTTAAGTTTTTAGTGTCATATTTGTCTTTTGCATTTCCAATGCATTAACAGTAAGAAACAAGCCTGTATTGGAAAGATAATAAGTAGAAAGTACAGATATTTGTGTGAAGATGGAAGGAGCAAAAGTAAAAAGATGTTTTTTTAGTTCCTGTTCGTTAAAATGAGTAGGGTTTAGGGATTCAGAGGGAAGTGTGAGTTGACACATTAATCCGGATTTGATTTCAGATTGAAGAGAAGCTTTGTAAAAAGGCAGAGGAGAGGGAACGGACTAGACTGGAGGAAGAGAAAGAGGAGAAGCGACTCGCAGAGCAGAGGGCTCGTATACAGAAAGAGTACGAAGAAGAACAAGAGAAGAAGAAACGGAAAGAACTGGAGGTGAGGCACTAAAGAAATAAATCGAAGTGCAGCATGTTTACTACTTTGTAACTCTTTTTTTGTGGACATTTTAATCTTTGATGTTATTATAGTACTGGTCATTGCACTGACCTGACCTCCTGATCTGCTGTCATATTCTGTGTTCTACACAAACCACCTCTTAAAAAGCAGCACACCTGATCGGAATGCCAATTGCGAATAAAAAAACAGCCTTTTGTGTGCGGTCCATTTTTTGGTGGCCCTGGTTATGTAGGTCCACTGTTCCTGTCATTATCATAAACCTTGGCTTTTGCCCTTTTTTGTCTGTTTCTTAGCAAAAAGCAAAGAATGAGGAGCTTATTCAGCTGGCTGAACAGAGGAAGATAGAAGCGGAGAGGAAGAAGAGGGAGGCTGATGAGAGGGAGAATGCAGCACTTAGGAAACAGTACGAGAAAGAGAGGCAGGCTCGGCTGGAAGAGGTGAGTTTCACACTGGAGTCAAATTATGAAGAAAATAACAACCATTCATAACTTCACATTTACAGAAGGAAAATAGCATAGAACAATTTAAGAAATGATCTGTTAATACAAGAATTAATCTCTAGCATTAATGATGCAATATACACTCCATAGATTTTCGAGCTTAATTAGTATTTATTGATCACATGCAGGATGTGATTGCAGTGTTGATCTAATGCTGCTTTCACGTGTTACCAGGAAGATGATCCTTTCCACTTGTGAATTTAAAATTACACTTGTGTTGTGTTCACAGGCTTTTGTTGTTGTAGCAAAATGAAAAATGGCTGACTCACAATTTATGGTGACCTGTAACTTCGGTAAAACAATTTTGGATGTGTTAATTCATCTGCTACAGCTTTTTTTTTTTTTTTTTCAAATTGCATATACTATAAATGTGCAAAACCATCAGCTAACAGCAGGAGAACGTTAATAAAAGCATTATTTATCATTCACAATGAATCCCTCGTTGCTCTCTGCCAGTGGAATATACAACACGAGGGGGTGTTCATGTCCTTTTTTTGAGTTTGTAACTAATCTTTACCATAATTCCCATAGCACGTGAAGGCAGGATAAGAACAAGGTTCATCTGCAGTGTTTAACATTTTCAGTGTGTATACTGTAGGTTTGGGAAAAATGAAATGAGAGTATGGAAATGTATATATTTCCACACTGTCACTTTAAAAAAATTTTTTTTGAATTTCTAAATCATAGGAGCAGTGTTTTTCTTACCGTTATTTGGAAGAAGCACCCAAAATGTGACCACTGTGAGACAGCATATAGGTCAGAATCTACTGAATGTTGTCAAAAGCAAAATGAGAAGTACAGTGTACGACTAAACGCAGACTCCTACACAGGGCTGCGTCTGCACCTGAAACGTCCAAGTTTCTTTGCTGGCATGTGGAGTGGTGGGCGAATGTGGATACATACAAGTTTTCTGGGGGCTGGTTTGATGATCCCAAAAACAAAGCCTGAACTCAAGGATTCCAAATAGGAAATGAAACATAGATGAAACTTAATGATCGTCGCCAGCACGGGGGAGGCATTAAGTGTAAGCCATATGCACGGGCAAATTGCTGTTTGTCTTATCACAGTGTTTTTGGCCCAGCTGACCAAGACAAGTGAAGAACCCGCCTACGCACCGAATGATCAGAATGTAACTTTCATGTTAACAGTTGGGTGTAAAACCATTTATTTACATATTAAACATTCATGGATTTGAACTCAGATATCAGATATGGTGTGAAAAAAATCTACACACAAGTCTTGAATTATGAGAAACTGTAATCATTTGTCGTTGTCCTGCTCATCACTGGACAGCTAGACTCAATGCAATGGATACATGACTGAATACACAGGTTTTATAGTTTAAAACATACTATGAATTCTTTCTGCCCTGTTTTATCACCATGGCTGCTCCTTATCCTCTCCAACACCTGCCAAGGACAACTGGTAAATGAATGATAGTTTGGAAAACTGTTATGTACTGGCTTTGTGTCCTTAGGCCCACAGGGAGCCCTCCCCACCCATCCCCACCCTGCAAAAGAAACAGGGAATACCCCGCTACACTCCAAGACCCCCCACTGTGGAAAGCCAGCACTCTACTGCTCCTCTGTCTGTAAGTCAAACACGAAAACAAAGGAACACAAATATGTAGATATTTGAAACATGAGTGTCTTTCTGTATAAAAATATAAATGCACGACTTTTGTTTTTGCTCCCATTTTTCATGAGCTGAACGCAAAGATCTAAAACTTTTTCTATGTACACAAAAGGCCTATTTCTCTCAAATATTGTTCAGAAATTTGTCTAAATCTGTGTTAGTGAGCACTTCTCCTTTGTCCTTTGCTGAGATAATCCATCCACTTCACAGGTGTGGCATATCAAGATGCTGATTAGACAGCATGATTATTGCACAGGTGTGACTTAGGCTGGCCACAATAAAAGGCCACTCTAAAATGTGCACTTTTACTGTATTGGGTGGTCCAGGGGGGTCAGAAAACCAGTCAGTATTTGGTGTGACCACCATTTTCCTCGCACAGTCTTCTTCATGAATTCTCTGAAACACCTTTGGAGATGGCTTATGGTAGAGAAATGAACATTCAATTCACAGGCAAAAGCTCTGCTGGAGATTCCTGAAGTCAGCATGCCAATTGCATATTCCCTCAAAACTTGTGACATCTGTGGTATTGTGCTGTGTGATAAAACTGTGCATTTTAGAGTGGCTTTTTATTGTGGCCTGCCTAAGGCACACCTGTGCAACAATCCTGCTGTCTAATCAGCATCTTGATATGCCACACCTGTGAGGTGGATGGATTATCTCAGCAAAGAAGAAGTGTTCACTAACACAAATTTAGACAGATTTGTGAACAATATTTGAGAGAAATAAACCTTGTGTGTACACAGAAAAAGTTTTAGATCTTTCAGTTCAGCTCATGAAAAATGGGAGCAAAAACAAAAGTCGTGCATTTATATTTTTGTTCAGTATAAATAAAGGTTCGTCATGTTTCTCTGTTGGCTTCTTCCTGTGTCTTTAAGGAGCGTTCTTTGTCAGGCCTTCAGTCCCCTCCTGTCCCTGCTTGTAGGAACCAGCTTCGAGCTTCAGGTACTTCCACAGATTTCACACATGAAGCAATATATGTTTTGAAACCCAAAGTTTAAGTTGACTTTTTATGAAGCAGAATGTGAGGGTCCTCAGGTCCCGGGCAGTCTTTATAATGTAACAGTGAGCCTGTTTACATGACCATAAAAATCCATTAACTGGGAGTAATCGGAGAATTGTAATAATCAAATCTGATGTGTTTACATGCACTTGAGAAATGCAATCATCGAAAACCCTGGTTTAGACGCTCCAGAACATTATCAGATTTCTTTTGGAGTGCATATGTACATAATGACCATAGATTTGAAATTTCTTGTTGTCTTCCGTTCCCATTTGACTACGTAACTTCCGTTTTCTCTGATTTTAATTGTGTTTACACATGCGCAGATGTAAAAGAACACAATAAATCAGAATAACCCGTATACATGCAAGAAGACAGAGTATTGGAGAGAAATCAGGTGTGTTAATCTGATTTCTCAGAATCAGATTACTGCTGTTATCTGATGAAGCATATCAGATTATCCTGTTTACATGGTCACTTGAATAATGTGATAACTCCAGAAATCAGATAATGTTCAGAGTATTGGTGTGCATGTAAACAGACTCAGTGTTAAGGACTGTTCAGGTCATTTGAAGGTTGGAATAGTCTTCAGTGTTAAACACTGCCTGTTCAGATAGAAACTGTGTCTGTGTTTAAAGGAGACCACCGAGATGTTTTCAGTGAACTGTCAGCGTTGCGTCGGCAGCTCCGCAGTGAACAAAAGCGTCTGGAGGGCCGACTACAGCAGGGAGACTGGGAGGATCTAGAGTCTCCTCTGAGTGACAGGTCAGACTCAAACAAGTCTCACAGCTCCTGCAGCACTAAATGTACACACTTAATGCAGATGCATGTGTCTGACAAACAACTTGATCTTCGTGGATTACTTTTCTGAACACAGTTTGCATATTTAATCTTGCTTGGTTAAATGCTGTTGCACTATTCTTATTTCATAACTGTTTGACCCTGAATTTCAGGGTTAAGAAGTCTTTAAATAAACAACTGTGGCATCATTTCTACGTTTATTTTAATCTGCATGTAGGACTGTCAGAATTATGCCATAATCATCCCAATTATGTGGCAAACTGCTTTCACTTTGCATAATTGGAATAATTGTTCTGAATGAAAACAGCTTTATAAATCAGGAATGTTGTATTTCCACACTATTATCCACTGATTGAGATTTGACTCAACTACTTGACTTTTTAAAAAATGTATGTTAAATACGGCTTGTACGATTTTTGGTTCAATGTCAATAAATGCCTTTGTTTGTGTGTAAATGAAGTAACAGGTTTATACCATTTGTATGACAGTCAAATACCAACCAAAATAGTACATTAAAGCGATACCTACCGATGTGGCATTTCTCACAACACTTAGTAAAAGTTTGAACATGAACAACCCGCCTCCCTCCAAAGCTCCACCCGCTTCCCCCTGCCTGAGCAACACAGTCTCATCCCAAGTCGTCAGAAATCGACGAATCGAAATGCACAGTCAGAGTCCTGTAGCGGCACTGTTTGACGCAGGGGGGTACCCCTTCTGCGTCGAAATCTGACGCGGAGGGCGGCCTAATAGAACTGCATGTAAATCCCTCAGCGTCGTTGAGCTCTGATGCTTTCCTCTTAACTGATGCACGTGGTGGAGGCGGAGGTGGAGGTCTGGTCCGCTTTGGCATGTCTGTGGACCCCTCCCTCAGTAATCAGATACATCATCCACCTGCTGCGGCTCCTGTTCCATCAGTAGACCCTGTATTTAAGGGTCTGGTCTGTGCAGCGCTGGGTCAGTGTCTTCAGCTGATGAGGTGCCCAGGCGATCGGCACGTGCATTGTGAACGCGTGGCCTCCGCAAATTTTCCGTGGACATTTGAAGTTTCATAGTCCATACATTTATCGTCCTACATAAGCCTACATGGTGTGACACCAAGTACATGTACGAGTGTGAGTCCCACGGTCATAAAACCTGACCTTTGTGCAGACCAGTCTGTTTAGTCCAGTACACCTGACTTCCGGATTTTTATCTTCATCTTTCATTCATCGGACTCCTGTTTGTTCCCCTAGTTGTTGTTTCTGTTAATAAATCTGTTTTTCCCTTCCACATGTGCATTTGAGTTCTATCCATTCACATCCTTTAAACAGTAGACTGTGGTCAGTGACAGGAGAAGCAGCGTGAGTGAAGCGTCAGATTCAGAGGTAGACGGCGGTAATGAACTGGATGCTGAACGGCCGTAATGGATGATTGACAGGAGGCTCAGTCAGGTTCGGCCAATTATTTCATTCGGACCGAATAAAATGATTGGTCAGAATTTTATCAGAAATATGAGCAATATATGAGAATTAAACATTTTTGAGTTTCAAAACCTGGTGGATTTCTTTTACATTTTAGTTTGATACGCGCTTATTAGTAGCATTTTAAGATGACAAAAGAAAAGTGTAAAAATGCCACATCATACAGTATAGCTTTAATAAATATTACACCCAAAAAGACAGTATCATCTAAGTTATTTACATAAAAGACTCGGTAACTGCAACCAGATTAGTATTGTAGTTAACTGGTATTGTGTGCACAGGCACCGGGAGCGCCCCCAGGTGGATGTATTTGACATGGCCAGGCTGCGGCTCCAGGCTCCGGTCCGAAGGCCAAACTCCAGAACCACAGAGCCCAGAAACCTGCTGCAGATCCACGACTCCCTTCAGCTCAAATATAGCGGTAAGACCTTTAAAAAAACAAAGCATGTTCATGTACAGCTGAGACTGTGCTGCAACAGAGTTAATGTAACTGTTTGTGTGTCAGATCTGGATTACAGGGTAGGCTCCAGTGAGGTTCCCAAACTAGATGATGTGGGTGTGTCCACCTGGAGGAGGCGGGACTACAGGGATCCATATCAGCCGATGAACAGTCAGAGGTCTACGGTCCAGGATGGTCAGTGCACAAGGATTAAAACAGTGTGATTTACAGAACAGGGATTTTCAATCAAGCCACTGTAGACGTGTCTGTGTGTGAGTAGTGTTGTTAATTTGTCAGTCCGGAATGTAAGGATTGTCCTCCTTCTGTTCCAGACTACTTCGACTTATCTCCGCCACAGCAGAGTGATTACCTGGTGAGCTGAAGCCAAATGTTTCTAATGATTTCTCTAAAACAAATGTTTTGGCATTTCTTTGTACAGTATGTTGTATATCAACTCTGAGCGGAATGTCAACAGTTTTATTTTGTTTGTTGTGCAGAGGAGTTTGATGAGGGGATCTGCACGAGGTTCTCTGCTGGAGTCAGAAAGTGCTTTTATTGGTAAGCATGCTGTGATGAAGATGTATGGATTTTTTACTGAAATCAAAATCTGCAACATTTTCCTCTTGTATATTTTCATGACTCAGTCTGGTAATAATGGGATTTGTGCTTGCAGGTGTTATGAATGAAACTGTTTGTGTGTGAGAGTGTATGTGGGTCTTTCATTATAACTGAGGCAACAGACGTGGAATTACAGGATGCAGCATTATTAAGTCCAACACTTGGTGACATTTCTGTTTTGATGTATACAAACAAATTATTTGTATTAATACTTTAAAAAAAAAAAATAAAAAAAATAAATGAGCCAATAGAGTCAAACTTTAAATAATTTTGGTCTTGATAGAAGTCCATCTAAACTCTCCTACATCCCTTTTACTAAACCAGAAAATCTGTTGTTAGTGCACATGAACAAAGGATAAATGTAGAGGAGTTATTTGGGTGAGAAGTAAAACAAATTAAATATTCTGGACAAACTAATCTCAAGTCAGTCTCATACCTAATAGTCTGGTAGACTCGGTACAGTTGGAACATTCAGCTGGTCTGAGTTTGCTTTCACATTAGACTTTCTCAAATAAACTGAGACCTCCTTGTCTTTGGTAGCACTGCATCAAGAATCACTGATGGAGAAGACAAGATTGACTATTGGTTAATACAGAGCAACTTCTGTTTCTGCCATATGGAAAAAAAAAAACATGGAGCTATGTTGTCGTGTGCTTCCTGCATTTGGTTCACTTTGAAGTGGACTGAGGTTTTTAGGTGGACCAGAGTTGGCTTCTTTAATCTGCTTCAGAGTTTGATTGCACATTCACACCTCCTCAAACGAACTGGACTTAAAGAGCAAACAGGGCTTGTGTGAAAGCCCTGTGACTGCAGGTCCTGTGGTGGTGTTAGTCCCATGAAAATTAACATCTGTAATTTGGTGGGATTTGCAACATTTGTTTCCTTTGCATTTACTCATCCTATTGATGAATTGTCTATTATTGCTGAGGATAATAGAAGCTGTGCTGGCGATGATAAATGAAAGTTTTAGATGGTTTTTGGTGCAATTTCAGTAGGCTCTTATTGGGATGCAAACTTCAGTCCCTCATAAGAATGACCTCTCAAAAGAAGATGATGGTGAGAATTCAAGCTATGGACCACAGATGTGGACGGTAAATTACCAGAGTTCCACTGGTTATACTAGCCCTGTGTGAATAGGCTGTAAGTGTGTGGTTCGTTGATTTGTCCTGGACTATTGTTGTTGTTTCGTGTGTTCAGACCCCCTTGCTGATGCCTTACCAATACCTCACACCCCAGAGTTGGAGAAGAAGCCCCAACTGTCGGCCAGGGAAAGGAGAAGACTGGCCAAACAACGACCACAGGTGTGCTGCTTTAAGACGTGTCTCAAATGTAACACCTGTCGTGTTCTGTGGAACAATACATCATGTTCAAGTATTTTCTGTACCATATTATTTGAGTCTGTTTGTAAAGATATTTCTGTTAATCTGTATTATCTGGTTTTCTCTGGGTGGTCCAGCATCAGCCCACCGGGCAACCAGACGACGGCCTGCCACAAGCAGGAAGCAGTCGGCAGGAAGACGAGGACCACAATGAGGAGAGGTCGACCCGAGACAGGACAGGTCGTCTGCTGGCTGTCAATCGAGGTGGCAACACAGGTATGACTTCACTGCTGACTTCTTTTTTTTATCTGGGGATAAAAGTGGATTAGAAAAAGTTCATCATGCTGTCATTCAAATGAGCAAATGAATGTTGAAAGAATTGATTCTAAATCTAAACCACATGCAAAAACTTCTGGTGAGTTCATTAGAACACTAATGCAGCGTGATGCTGTGACATGTAACACAAGTTTGTTTACTCACTGTATTTTCACGCTGTTCTTCCTCAGGTCCAGTGGATGTGTCTGATGATGACTCCTCCCCTCCTCAGTTTTCTCTGAACAGTCCTAACCAACAGAGCTCCGTGGAAACGGTTACTACAGATCAATGGATGCGACCAGGAACATCGGACACTCTAAAATGTTTAGATCGCCCAACAAGGAGGGGGAGGCTCATGACGTAGGACCTTGTAACTTTAGACAAGGAGGTGCCTTCAGCGTAACACACCCAATCATCTTCCAGAATCCCCCACTCTGACTCATGTGCGTTTTACCTCTGGTTTCGCTGCAGATGGACAGCAGGTACCCTGTGGAGGTCATTTACATCTGTGTCTGTGGAGTGTGGAAAAACTGCACCAGCTTTTACGCCAAACTAAATGGAACGAGCAAAGACGAACCCCTCACAGTTTTGAGCAGATTATGGATTTTTTTTTTCTTTGTTCCTTACTACTGCAAGACAAAGTATCTTCAGACATACAGGTTTCACTTTTGTTGTATTTACAACCAAATCATATTCTCTGTATCTTTTAACACCTAGTCATGTAGCTACATTGTCATAATGCTTTTAGAGCCAAATTCTGCTATAATTTGAGCCCATCATTGTTCAGCTCCATGTTTGGTGCTAGTTTGGTCCTTCCTGCCTTTGTTGATGCGTTCCTGTTAGGAGCTGTGAAACAGTCTGCAGACTTACAGTACACTGATGAAGTCAGAACTCAGTGGGAAGTCCATTGTTCTGTAGACATTCAAGTTACATACTTTCACAGGGTACCTGTACAATAGGCTCAATGTTTACTTCACTGGACGCTGAAAATGTTTTCAAAGTAATTGTTTACATCATCACAGAACCTCAGTGTCCTGTCAATTTTAAAGAATTGGTGTTGTTTATGAGTGTTTTATTAATGCTTAAATTATGTTTTAAATAAAATATATTTTATTTTATAAGACTTGACTGAGTTTATGTAGTCATTAAATTGCAGACAATTCCTTGCCTCTCCCCTTAAGACATAGGGTGTTTCTCAATATCAGGGTACATGTTTTTTGTTCTGTTTTTTTTCTAAGAAATGAAAGTAGACATTGCTCAAAAAAATCAGCATGACACTTCTTGCTGATGTAGAAAGGTTAGCATAGTTTCATTTTATTTCTAAATCCCTATATAACTTCAAAAGAGTTGATTATAGAAAGGTGAATCCAAGAGCAGGGAGTGTATATATTTAAGGATAAAATATTTGATATATAACATAATGTGTGCATTCACCCCACAGAGGCATTATTCAGCGTGGTGGTTATGAGTGAAGATCTAGTCCTGGTCCATAGGCAGCAAATCAATCAATGCTGCCACTACTGTGTTTCCCAGATGGGATAAGGTTTAATGTGTGCACTGTTTTACAAATATAAAACCATAATGCTTAGTTTAAAGCTGCAGGAGCACAAATTGGAGAAAAAACAAGACACTGAAACTATACACCTTTTCTTTGGATTTCACACCTTTCAGTCCTAATAAAAAATAATAAATATAAAGATGGAGCACCTGATGCGGTTTCATGTTTCTCTGGGAAAGAGAAGCTGCTTCATCTGATCAGCGATTAATAATTACAGCGGTCAAGCATTACATTATTTAACCTTGTACCAGTCTGAAAAGGGGTGGCATGGTGGTGCATTGGAGAGCACAGTTGCCTCACAGCAAGAAGGTCCTAGATTTGATTCCAGCAGCAAGACCTTTGTGTCTGGAGTTTGCGTGTTCTCTCCGGGTACTCCAGCTTCCTCCCACCATCCCACCAAAACATACACTGATAGGTTAATTGGCCAAACTAAAATTGCCAGTAGGTGTGAATGTGAGAGTGATTGGTTGTTCGTCTTTATATGTCAACCCAGCGATGACCTGGTGACCTTTCTAGGGTGTACCCTGCCCTCACCCGTAGGTAGCTGGGATAGGCTACAGCACCCCTGTGACCCTCTCGAGGATAATACGGTTCAGAAGATGACCGACTGCCAGTCTGAAAAGGCTTGTACTACCTGAAAACAGTCCAAAGAACTGGGTGGAAGTTGAATAACAAACACACACTGCCATAGAACTTCTTCTACAGGGTGGGGAAGCAAAATTTACAATATTTTGAGGCAGGGATTGAAAAACAGTGTATGACCAATTAGTTTATTGAAAGTCATGAGAATTTATTTGCCACAAGAAAATTTCCATAATAGAAAATGTTTTTATTCTATGTGTCCTCCTTCTTTCTCAATAACTGCCTTCACACGCTTCCTGAAACTTGCGCAAGTGTTCCTCAAATATTCGGGTGACAACTTCTCCCATTCTTCTTTAATAGTATCTTCCAGACTTTCTCCTAATAGTTTTGCTCATAGTCCTTCTCTTCTTTACATTATAAACAGTCTTTATGGACACTCCAACTATTTTTGAAATCTCCTTTGGTGTGACGAGTGCATTCAGCAAATCACACACTCTTTGACGTTTGCTTTCCTGATTACTCATATGGGCAAAAGTTTCTGAAAAGGTATGGATAATAGTGTTAGGTATGATTATGACATCAATATATATTTCGTTTCAAAACAATTGACGTAGTGCCCGCTGAGAAAAAACAACTAAATGCTCATTGTAAATTTTGCTTCCCCACCCTGTATGGCTTGGAGTAGAAGGAAACAGTGGTTTTGAATCTTCTGTATTTGTACATCCTCTAGCTGAGAATCGACTGGTGGAGTCCAATATTCGTAGAAATCCTTCCGTAACCCTTCGCACCCTGGTAAACATCAGCTGCTAATGAGTAGGTTCAGAATTTCTCAGACTTTTCTTCCAGTTGTGTATACAGTAGACCTCAGCACTCCCAGAAACATCTACCAGCAGCAATTTGACTGCATTCATTTCCAAGTTGGGCAAACCCGTGTTCATCTTAATTTGATATTTCCTCTAAAGTATTAACCAATGCCAGTCTAAAAATGCCTGTAACACAATCCCATTTTGTTCTAAAAGTGTTTGCTTCATGGACAGAAAGATGGATTTTATTCAGCATCAGATAGAGTTACTAGTCTGTATTATAATAACAGTATTCTACTGTGTTAATGAAGAGATATTTATCGCACCATAATACACTTTTAATCTCAGCACCAGCCAGTCTGTGGCTTTGAGGGTATTCAAGACTAGAAATGAACTGAGGCCAGGTTATTAATTTGCTCTCCTTTGTGGTTTTCAGTGGTTTGACACTGATAGCAGACACAGACCCATCACTGAAAGAAACCACAAAACCAGAAGACCTGCAGCTCTGAATATAATCAGTGATCTGGTGCTTCCATATTTATAGCACCTGTCAGTTGAATTTGTTTTGATAAAATGAGCCCTTTTAACAGTGATCTCATTTGAGGAACACGGCTTAATGTTCTAATGTTCTGATGACTTTTTTTTTTGTTTGTTTTTTATTGGAAGTCACCACATAAAGACTGGAATTGATGGTGAATTAATGACATGTTTCATGAGCCGGTTTGTTTTAATATTTCATCTGCAGGAGTTGTACCTTAACTTATCTCATCTCAGTGAAATTCTTTCCACTTGGTCTTGGAGCCGTTGATACATTATTCACCATCTGTGAACCAGGCTTGAAATTTGTCTCCAAATCACACTCCCAATACCTCCCTCCTCTGCTGCTTAGTGAGAAGCTTCCCCCATTTTGAAAGATGTAATTTTTTCCCCCTCATTCTCCATGTACTTTTGTAAAAGTCCCTGAGGACCTATTTTCGGTGGCATCTACCAAGCCTGGATAGCTGTAAACAAACTGAAAAAGCTCCAGAGCCTGGAACCGTGGATCATTTGTCATTGGGCTTGATTTTCACACAAAAATACGAGGTTACATGGGGGCAAAAGTGTTTACCAGTGGTGGAGGAAAGGGTTACATGCAATCACAGTGGAAAGGCTGAAATCTAAGAGGAGGATCTCATCGTCTTCTAACAAATCAAACAGTACAAAACATGCATGATATTCAGCAAGTGGAACTGAGAGGCATTCAATGTTACCAGTGTAGAGGACGAACTACTAACATGTAATGGCAACGTGGAGTAAAATTATAGAAGAAATGTAAATGCAATCGGTGGTCTCTCAATAACAAAAGGAGGATAAAAAACATGATACTTGAGGAAAAAGTCATAATATTCTAAAAACGATCATAATATCAAAGCGAACACTTGAGAATACTATTTTTAGAGCAAGGCATCATTTATGAGAAAAACTTCAATTTATTTATTGAATTTTCTTTTCTTTGTTTTTTTTTTTTATATCGAGACCACCAAACACACCAGTCTGAGTTTACATCATTTCATACTATAATTAATTCTATGACTTTTTTTTTTTTTTTTTTTTTTTTTAAATATTCTGACTTTTCTTGAAACATGACTTTGTTGTAATGTGTATTTACTTAAAGTAATAAATCTTAAGTAATATTTCTATTTTTAATATTTATATATCAAATTTGTATTTATTTGTAACATTGTAAGATATTTTTATATATTTTACAATATATATTGCAATGTTTTTTTTCTTTTTCTTGCTTTTCTACTTTTTTCCTCTGTTTTGCAACTACTCGTGTAATATTTTGACTTTTTCAATGATATTTTCTAACTTTATTTTTGAAATATTCTAACTTTTTTCCTAAAATGTTACAACTCTATTCTAGACATTTTGACTTTTTATCTCGCACCATTTCAAGTTTATTTCTATATCTTTTTTTATATTATATTTTACTTGTTCCTCACAATATCCAGACTTCCTACTTTTTTTCCCCAAAAAATATTTCAGCTTTATTCCTCTTTGTAATGCAACATTATTTTTGTAATAGAACTTTTTTCTTCAAAGGTTATTTCTTCATCCTCATAATATTTTGACATTTTGGATCTGAAATCATATTAACTTTATTTTTTCTAATATTTTTCCTTTTTTCCCCACAAGATATTACAACTTTATTCTTAAAATATAGATTTTTCTTGTCTTAGAAAGTTATGACGTAATTCTTGTAATACTAACTTTATTATGATCTTTTATTAATTTGTTATAATTTTATTTAAATGTAATTTTCACCAATGAATCACTTAAGATTTATTGCTCATTTTAAAACGTTTGTTTGACAAGTTATCAAAAAGTTGTCAAAGTTTCATTACACGGTGAAGTAAGACAGAAAGTTAATTAATTTTAGCACAGAAATTAGTAATCTGTAACCGGTTACCCTTCACACAGTGCATCCTACAAACAGGATTTGTTAATTGTTTTCTCATGAGGCTTTTGAGTGTTTACAGTCGTTCAGCAGTGTAAGTATTGACACTGATCACATGAAAACAGCTGTGTTAATGTGAAAATAAATGAGTGTCAGCAGGTTGGAGGTTGTGTTTGCATCAGTCCTTCACAGAAAACCCTGCATATTTAAACACACTGGTCTAGCCTCATCTTTTCTCCATCCATCTCCTTTCTTTTCTTTGTGGATCTTGCTCTGTTGTCTCATTTACTCTGTCCTGCCGGTGGACACTCGCTCCCTCTCTCCTCTGTGTCCATCTCCCTCTTTCTGTCTCTCTGTGTGAGTGATGACCTTCTCTACCACTGGATAGGAAGGAGGATAGAAGCCATCTAAACTCTGCTACGCCCCCATTACTCAACCAGACACCCCAGTGTCAATATACCTACACACACATTCACACAGACCCAGCTGAGCATTACATTGACTCAGGGAAGGCCACAGCAGCATAGCATGGTTAGCAACTTCATCCAAAAATTGATTGTCCAGGCAAGAACCCCTCAGCCACTTGAAACAATTTATTACTCCAAACTAATTTTATGGTCTTTAACTTTCCAGCAGCCCAGTTCAAAATCCAAAAGTAGACCAGGAAGCCTTTAGCTTCACCTTTCACTGTTAAATGATGGGTTTTAGGAACTAAAATGCCATTAAAAATACTGAATGTTAAAGGAAACTGGCGACACATCCAGGGTTACCTGCCTTTGCCAAAAGATAGGCTCCAGCATGCCAGGAACCTTCAGGAGGACTGAGCCATTATGGATGGATGGATGGATGGATGGATGGATGGATGAATGAATGGTTACAGGAAGCATCCACCACATTTACATGTCAACATGTCATTATCATGAGTATATTCTATCCAGGTGCCTTTTGCCTTTTGCCTTTTGTTTTTGTGGTTAAGTACTGGTAAACTTCTTCCTCAGATGGTCTTTGGTGTATAACTCTTGAAACACAACTACAGCAGAGCTTCCTGTCAGGGAGAAAAGGATTTTTGCTCAACAAGCACAAGCATCGAATGTCCAACTCTGCAGCAGAGGTAATGCAGAACAGAACTTTTTGGTTAAATATAATCTAAATGAGTGAGTTACATACAAATGTAACCCTCATGTAGTTGTTGCAGAGGGGGAAATGAACAACAGGGCCCAAATCATGTTTTGTTCTAGGCTGTAAATATGTTAATTTCTGCTGTAAAGTTGTCCATTTTAATATTGGAGGTCTTATGGGGATTGACTAGCGTCTGTATTGGACACTCAAGACACTGCAGATTCTAACACTTCCATATTGACTCTGAAGGTTAACACTTTGCCAAAACCCTTACCAGTTACAGTAGCAACATTTCCTCTCTAGCTAGGGAACAAAGTATTGTTGTTGTCAGCACCGTAGATATGAGATGTTTCCTGTCACCCTAATAAGTGAAATAAACATCAGGCTGCTGCTGGAGAAGGGACTGTTGAAGGCACTACAAACAAAACATTCACACACAAAATAAGGATCTGAAGGACTCTACAGAGCTGAGAAGAACAAGCATCTTACATAAGGCATCACACATGTGTGATTTAAGTAAAGCTTTAGTGTTATGGTTAAATAGGGTTTTAGGCTCACTGACTGAATACTTAGACTTGCCTCACTACGCTTCATTCCATGTTTCATTTCTTAAAGTACCTCTATGCCACCACAAATCGAGACATTAGTTCTTCACAGCCCACTATGCTGGCTCTGCTTTACAGATGAGTGTTTTACCAATACCACATTAGTACTGCTCAAATTTCCTCTCCATTTACCTTCTGAAGGCAGCATTGTCCTCTGTTCCTTCAAAAAAAGTTTCCATCTGAGCACTGTAGTGTATCGGCTTGTGTTTATTAGTGTATTAGCACTGGCAGACAGAAAACACTGGAGATGTAAATGAGTTCACTACGCGTCTTGGACAGTGCAGAGGATCCCATTCATTTTGGTCAGCTTTATGAATCCTTGATAAGTATAATGAACACCATAGCTCACTTATGCTAATCAGTCTCTTGAATTAGCCTGGCACTGGAGTGGCCTATTAGTAGAGATCACAGCATAATGGATGATATCAGGCCTGAACTGCCCAATAAACACACTGTGTATGAGTATGTGTGTGTATATAATCCGGTTTGTGTGTTTTAAGGCTATTTGTGTTAATATAGAACATAAAAGTCTGTAAATATTGAGCATAAAATATATTATATCCTATTAATTTCCTGCTATGATTTATCATTTGTTTATTTTACAGTGTTATAATGGCTGAAGGCCACTAAAATAGCAAAGTAATGTCATTCTGCCACCACTGGAGGACACTAGTGTATAACAGGAGGAGCTATAATTCTCTGTAAATAAACTTCAGACACAGAGATAACATATTCATACACATGAGCCAAACTGAGCTCGTTTCAGTGGTGTGATTAAAAAGAAGACAAAGCAAATGTATTTAAATGTATTCACACTGAGACTGAGCTCCTCTTATGATGCACTCATGTTTCAACCAAAAATTTCCTCTTCCTCCTTGGTTTTTTTTAACCTCTCCTCTCCTTTCACCTACTGATTTTTTTTTTCCCTTCATTGACTCTCCTCCCTCCTCCTGTTCCCTTCCTCAAGTTCAGACTCGGGCCAGGAAGCCTCAAACTAAATTTTGGATCAATCATTTGATCATTCCGTACAACATCACCGCTATGCTCAATTTAGCTGATGTGCACAAAAACAGGCAGACGCACACACATGCACATGCGGTGATACACATTTGAGCGACCTATCCCTTATGGTACCTCTGGGATGTAGCTGACAAATGACTGAGCCCCTCGCCTGCCTACCCTCAGTCTCTTGCTCTGTGGGGTGTGTGTGTGTGTGTGTGTGGCTTACTGGAGGAAAAAAAAAAAAAAAAAAAAAACTTGTTGAGGGACGCAGGGAGATGGAGTGGAGAATTGGCTAGATTCGAACAACGTGATTGGTTGAAGTGTACATCCTGCAGAGTTATGGATTTTTGACAGCAAAGATAGTTTGCTTCGACCATGTTGCTCAGCAGACTATGAAAAACAGGTTATTTTGTTTCTATTTGAGCACAAACCAAATATTTGTGCTGGTAAAATCTGTTATTTGGCTGTGTATGGATTTATCTCAGTTGGATGCAGTAACTGAGGAAAACAACAGCATACGAAAGGAGAGGAGGAGGAGGAGGAGGAGGAGGTGGCACGACTGAAAATAAATTCTGTTAAACGTTCAATACAGTATCATCTTCTTCCTCAAACAATTTACTCTTTTTTTCTTTTTTTTTTTTTTTTTTTTAACAAAATTGATTTCTTTGCCTAAATCATCAAGTACTCAATAAAATTTTTTTCTGTTTCCTGAAAAATCTGAAAAAATACTTACGATATGTAACATTTGTTTCTGTGAAATTTGTGTTGGAGTCTGTTTCGTGCTGTGGTAAGATGCTGTCTACCTCCATTTACAAGATAATGACTGTTTCAGTTACCTATAGTCGTGTTTGCTCCTGGAGGATTCTGTTGGGTTTCTGTAAATTGGCTTCAGAGTCTGGTTTCAGCCGGGTCTAATATGTAAAGTGTCATGAGACAACTTTTGTTTATAATTTGGTGTTGTATAAATAAAATTTTATTTGATTTGATAACTGACTGTAAACTGACTTCTATGTAAAGGACTTGGATTGGTTTTTCGCTCTTTAATTCTTCACTGCCTCCTTCCCTCTGTATATACAGCACTTATACGCTGACAAGCCCAAAAAGTCCCACATGCACTGAAGCTCATGCAATGTCACAGTATTTATTATTAAGACAAGACAAGACAAGACAAGGTAAGGTAAGGTAAGGTAAGGTAAGGTAAGGTAAGGTAAGGTAAGGTAAGGTAAGGTAAGATAAGATAAGATAAGATAAGATAAGATAAGATAAGATAAGATAAGATGAGATAAGATGAAATGAGATGAGATAAGATGAAATGAGATCAGATAAGATGAAATGAGATGAGATAAGATGAGATAAGATGAAATGAGATAAGATGAGATAAGATGAGATGAAATGAGATGAGATAAGATGAAATGAAATAAGATGAGGTGAGATAAGATGAAATGAGGCAATATGAGATGATATAAGATAAGATGAGATAAAATAAGATGAAATGAGATAAGATGAAATGAGATAAGATAAGATGAAATGAGATAAGATTAGATGAGATGAGAAAAGATAAAATGAGATGAGATAAGATAAGATGAGGTGAGATAAGATGAAATGAGGTGAGATGGTATAAGATGAGATAAAATAAGATGAAATGAGATAAGATGAGATAAGATGAAATGAGATAAGATAAGGTGAGATAAGATGAAATGAGATAAGATGAGATGACATAAGATGAGATAAAATAAGATGAAATGAGATAAGATGAGATAAGATGAAATGAGATAAGATAAGATAAGATAAGCCTTTATTAGTACCACAAGGGAAAATTCCAGGTTTACAGCAGCAAAGTACAAAAGCACACAAGAGCCAAAGAAGTGCAAAATCAAGATACACACAAATCAAGAAAGCTAAATACACTCTTTACAGCTGTGCACATGCTCATCATGCCACATGTTTATTGCATGGTTTTTGCACAGTTATTGCGCAGAATTTTTGGAGCAGTTTGTCTGTGGTTGCATTAATCCTAAAGATTCCAAAAGCGTTCAGGTCTGGACTTTGTGGTGGCCAGTCCATGTGTGAAAATCCACTAATGTTCAGACCTGGTCATTCACTTTATTCGGGTTCAGATGACTTCACTTTACAGACACATATCGTTGCTGATCCTATACTTGACCAACTGAAACAATCCCAGATTATAACACTGTCCCCACAGGTTTGTACTGTAGGCATTAGGCATAATGGGTAATCATTGCACTTAAATCCAAGTGAACACATTTTGGACAGACAGTGTGCATAAAGTTATATTGCATGGTATATAAATGGGTGCTGCTATGAAACTGGGTACATTTTGGTACCTGACACTTTGCCAGCTTTTTAGATCCAATAATAAAAGAGAAATGTAGACATATTTCCCCCCAGGATGTACCCAATGATGGCTTCAGATAAATGCAAAAAAAAATTATACTCTTGCTCTGAGCTATCCCAAAATTAATGAATTTTTTAATAAAATACTAGGGCCAAAAATAGGACCAAAATTGGGACAGGAAAAACTACCTAAGGTGTCAGTGAATTTTACTTGAACTACATGGCTTGAAATGGTGTTATGTAGCGCTACAAATAAAGACACTGTTAAATTTGATGATCCTAGTGGTTTTTCTAACCCAGACATGCAAGTTTTTCATCAATCTCAGTCTCATTCCAGGTTTTGTATGTAACCCATCGTGTCCACTTGCGTTACATGCAGAACCTGCCCATTTAAACACATATAAAACACAAATGACTTTTCAACAGTGGTCATTTTTGTGAAACACTCTGCTTTTCATAACTAGTTCGATTCCCAAAATGTACCTGTGAGAGAATAAAGAGATATTCAAAAAAATAGTAGCGTGTAATTTTCCTGTCCTTTTTACAGGGTTACATGCAGATTTTTGTATTAAATATAATGTAAAATAATATAAAAATTTATTTTATTGGAAAAATATTTTTGCTTTTATCTCAGTAAGTGTTTATTTTAAAATAGACCCAAAGTGCTTCCAAACTTGCTTCATAACATTCGTCTACATCTGGTTTGAATTTTTAGCCCCCATGTCCTGTTTTTAGGGACCAGTTTCATAAAAGAACCCAAATGTATTTTGCTGATTAAAACAGAAGTGTTATCTATAAGAGTTTATGAATCTTGACTTTACCAAAGACATGTGAAATGTAATTATTCCAACAGTATTCTAATAGTTTTGATGTGTCTGTGTGTAGAGCAAAATCACTGTGGAAAAATGAACAAAAAAAGTTCAATAACATTATTTTTATATTTCATTCATTTTTACCTTGCTCTCAGCGCTTACTCTCTGCATTTAATTTACTGCTCTCTTTCCCTTCATTTGCTGTTTGGAGAGGAGCCAGACTGAGACATGTTTTGACTTTAAACTATTGTGTGTCAGATGGGTCTGTAGATACTGATGTAGGAAAACTGCAATTTCACATCATGTCAGTGTTAACACCCGTCTTATTTGAGCTTCAGAGCTTCTGTCAATGTTCCAGACCAACGGGAATTGAATGTCATCATCTCTGACAACGGAGTGCTTACTCATAATACTTCTGTAGTTCCATATAACACAAAACATCTACCGACATCTGCAGACACCCTGTACCCAAATCTCATCCATGAAACTGTTATGTTGACATCACAGCTCAACATTTTGACTATCATGTTCTTAAACACACTGTAAAAAAAAAACCCTGTAAAAAAAACAGTAATATTCCGGCAGCAGGGGTGCTGAAAAAACACTGTAAATAACGGAAAATAACCATCTCATGAAAATACGGTAATTTTCCATAATTAAAATACAGTTTTTTGCCTTAACTTTACATGAGATTTTGCATATTTTTTGACTTTTTAATTTTTAATAAAGAATATTTACATGTATAAAAACAATCAAATTATATATATATGTATATATATATATATATATATATATATATATATATATATATATAATTTTCAATGAGACTAAGTTGTACAATCCACTGATAAAAACTGTATTTTGACAGTTTATCAGTGCTTATGCATGTTATATAATCACAAAAATACATTATTCAACATTTTTGTTGTGAAACCAACCGTAATTACACAAGATATTCGTCAATTAACAAACAAGTCTTGTTAAACTTACAGAACAAATACTTCTTTAATGGTTAATTGTCAGTAATTTTAACTGATATATATATATATATATATATATATATATATATATATATATATATATATAAAAATATATATATGTATGTATGTATATGTATGTGTGTGTGTGTGTGTGTGTATATATATATATATATATATGTATATATATATATATATATATATATATATATATATATATATATATATATATATACATATATTACAATAATAAGCTTTAAATTTACAGTTTAATCTCATAAATAGAAAGGAAATATTTATAAAATTATGATACATTTGCAAATGTGTTTTAACTGTATTCTTCTGTGAAAAAAAAAACTTTTGAAAAATTTAAATTTTTTGGTTATTCACAGTTTCAGTTTTTTCGTGTTATTGTACATTTGACATGTAAAATCACAGTCTATTTTTGTAATTTCTTTGATATTTTCCTGTGTCTTAAAAATAAAGGAAAAAATCTGTAAAATAAACAGTGAAAATTCTGTTAAATTACAGATTTTTTTTTACAGTGCAGTGTGATAAGGACTGTGTCATTCTGATAATACTGACAGTTTCATTGGCATAAATATTTGGGTTTGACACATGAACTCTGCATTTTGAACAAATTACACATTTTTGCCTTAAATCTAATGTGTTTTCACAGAGTCTCACACATTGTTTTGTACAACACACAAAGTGTGCTGCAAATTGCAAATAATTCACCACAGTTCCAACACAAGTACAAGATCTTAAGTATTGTATTACAAAATTCGTCTTATTTTTTCTGCTCAGCAAAATACTAAATACTCTAAAGCAATGAAATAATATGACTGAACTGACATTTTATTCCTGTATTGTTTTTCATTTTTAAGTGGAGAACAACAGTGTACTACATTCATTAAAATTAAAGAACTTGATGTGATCTCCCTCACTAAAGTGTATGATTGAGTGAATACCTTATCACAAAAACAACCAAACACTCCCAGTGCTCCTGGAGCCCTATGCAGGCCTTCAGTCTGTGCCTCAGGCAGGCTCTGTACTTGACTTTACTGTGACCTGGTACAGATGCCAGTCCATGTTCGCTGCTGCAGAGCCATGCCCTCCGGCTTCTCTTTGGGGTAGTAAGGCAGGAATGAATTCAGGGTCTGCTTCCAGTTAGAAGTTTAGGAAATACGTCCACACGGAGACTCCCCAAGTCTTAATAATGCACAGTACCTGAAGGAGGACTACTGCTTCCTTTTGATGCAAAGGAAAAGCATTTCCACCTGCTGCCTCTACCTGATGTCCAAGTTTCTCTCCTACAGATCATCTCATTACAGTCCTTTGGCCGTTTCTCACAGTTCAGGCTATAAAAACTTTGGCAATCATGTTTCAAATAAAATTCTAATATGAATCTGAAGAGAGCTTTGAAATGTTACAAACTACAGCTAGTTAACTACATGTATTGTTTTGAGCTAATAAAAGGCTACACTGTAAAAAACAAACAAACAAACAAACAAACAAAAAAAAAACGGTAATATTCTGGCAAAAATACTGTTAAATAACAGAAAATAACCATCTCATAAAAATATGGCAATTTTCCATAATTTAAATATAGTTTTTTGCCTTAACTTTACATGAGATTTTTCATATTTTTTTTTTGACTTTTTAATGTTTAATAAAGAATATTTACATGTATTAAAACAATCAAATTACCTGTAAATATGGACGAACATTGTTATAAAACAAATAATAGGGCTTAAAATTGCAGAAAAGTTCTGTTATTAAAGTTCAGTGTTTATCACGTAATTTTATGTTAAAAACTTGTATATCAATTAATATTTGATGTAATAAAATGATATACACCTGGGTGCGGCAGCAGCAGTACAACCATATGATATTATATGGATGAAACAAACACGATGTGGAAACGGCTGAAACGTGAAACGGCTGGAGGAATATACATAGAGGGAAGGGAGTTCCTGCTGTTTCCACGTCGTGTCTGTAGCAGCTGCTGCTGCTAGGCGGCTGCGTGAACCTCTGTTTCCCACAATGCATGTTGTGACAAAATTCTGAAGATGCCCGAGTTACGTCCCGGCTCTGTTTGTAAACACATGGTTTGTTTATGGTGGATGGCACTAAGAAACTGTTCACCGTAATGCAAAAGATTCAGGTGAGTAATCATAGAAAGACTTACAGATTTGTAATACTGAGGATATGACTGATGTTTGAAAGATTTGATGAAAGATTGGTCATGAAAGTCTCCCACACCTTTAAAAACAAGAAGTTCAGAAAAACCAAAAAAAAAAAAAAACAGACTGA
Organism: Sphaeramia orbicularis; assembly: GCF_902148855.1. Classification (NCBI taxonomy): domain Eukaryota; kingdom Metazoa; phylum Chordata; class Actinopteri; order Kurtiformes; family Apogonidae; genus Sphaeramia; species Sphaeramia orbicularis. The sequence continues at coordinate 46,195,819 of NC_043966.1, forward strand.
AAGTACCCAGTATTTAGTGTAACCTCCCTTTGTACTAAACATGTGTTGAACTCTTCTGCACAGACAATGACAATGACAGGTTTCACTCAACACATGTCCAGTGTCTCAGTCTTGGAGCTACTTTTTATCAATATTAGTGCTGGGCAGCGATTCAATTTTTTAATCGCAATTAATTGCATGGATTTTTGTGATTAATCATGATTAATCGCATAGTTATATGGGGGGGGGGGGGGGTGTTGCTGGCATCAACAGCGTGTATTTCCTTTCAGTGATATTTCAGACTCGAAGTACTCCGGTGATAAAAAATAATTCCACATTGCCGTGCTTCCAAACAACTGTATCCTTCTCAACCCCATCATCTGAAGACATTAAAATGAGAATGTCCATGGAAAAGACCGGTACTTTTCTCCATATTTATGTCCCCACCAGTTTATTTTCACTTGTGAGTGACTGACAGGAGTCTTAAGCCCACTAATAAGTACTAATACTAATAAGCCCAATAATATGTGATGTTCAGTTGTTCAAAGCAAGTAAAGGGGGCCCTCTAGTGGTCAGAATAAGTTGCACTAACGTATGTTTTGTCCTTGCGGTGTTCCCGTGGTCAGTTCGGACATAAGAAGGAACTAACAGACAAGTTTCTTTCACTCTGTTTGTAGGGCCCGAAAAACGTTTGCCTGTGAGTATTTTATGTTCAGTTGTTGTAAGAATAAATAGTATAAAATATCTCTGATGTGAACCTTTGTTGCTGGATAAAAAGACGTAAATCTTAAATTAATCTGTAAATGCTAATCGTTAGCGTGTCTATGGATTTTCCCATTCAAGTTAGCATCGAGCTAGCAATCTTTTTCCCATTAATTTAAATGTATACTAAACAACAAAAGAAACGCAAGTTTTGGTCATTAATTTAGGCAAGAGTTCAGCTGTCCTGTTGAGTTGTCAACTGAGATACACATTAAAATAAGTGAGTTGTAACCATTGGAGCATGTGTTTGCAGGCAAACACGACCACGAGTGGTGTTGAGCACGTGTACAAAGTATCGGAGGTGCGGTACGTTTTGAGTGATATGGTAGTGGGAGCAGCAAATGGGAGTGGCAATTCCCTTTGTTTATCCGGGGGCTATAAAAAGAAATGGTTAGATTCAAAAGTTACTGCATTACCACGATGCCTCGCCTTAACGATAATCTGAGAGAATGCGCCATTGGTATGCTTGATGCTGCTTTAACGGCTCGCAACGTTGCCAGACGTCTGCAAGTGCACGAGTCCACCATCAGTAGGCTGAGGACATGATTCCATGACATAGGGACCACTCGGGATAGACCAAGATCTGGAAGACCGCGTGTGACCACCTGTAATCGGGATCGCCATATTCACTTGGCCCATCTCTGTGACCGTCAACTCAGTGATATAAGGACAGCAAGAGAGACCCACTGTAAATTTCACAGCTGGATATAAATATCACATATGAAACCAATATTCATAATAAAACTCCCATATAAACCAATACTGAAACATACTTGCGTTTCTTTTGTTGTTCAGTATATAATGCCATGTAAATGTACTAAGGCAATGAACAGAACTGAGACATATTTTGTATGTATGTTGCAGTTTTACAGTGAGTCTACAGTAAAAGATTTGGACAGAAGTTTTGGGTGTCCAGCTTTTCTGAGGAAACCTGTTGTCTATCTGCCGAGCTAATCGCTACACCCACACAAGCAGGGGCAGAAGAATAGGAGTTATAATTGTACTGTCCTCGCTAAGACGTCTGTACTTAGTCTGAGCTAGACAGCGAGCTAAACTCTGAATTAACGATGCAAGATATGTCCTCTTTGAAGTTTGCAGCTTTAATGTACATACTTGACATCATGCAGATTGACAGAGTGAAACTATAAAATAAAGACAAAATAATTCAATTAGTTATGTCTATTAATGATGTGCATATTCACGGAGAATGCATAGATGTAATTATTATAAACTTAAATTAACTGCTAATACAACAATCACATCGCAAATAAGTAAAGGTTAGTTCAAAGACTGGCATATTATATCTAAACACAACCAATGAATTTACATAAACTTAACATTAGCCGTCATAAAGAATTAGCAACCCATCTCCGACTGCTAGCATAAACGAATTAGCTTAAACATGTTAATAACACATTGTAATAAACACATCCAAAATAACATCATAAACATGTTTCTAACGGCAAGTTTGCATGTGAAATTATTTAGCAAACAACAGAATGATTGATACATACAGGCGTTGATTCTGCAGGAGTTAAACAAAGTTTGATTCAGCATTACTCGGAAAGTTCGCTCACTTTTTTGACACCCGCGCTTGGTGCATGGGGAGCGCCAAAATAAAAGCATGAGTTTCAAAATAAGAGTCCGTATGTATAAATGAACTAAGACTTGCTTGAAAAGCAGAACGGCATTAACGGGAGATAAAAAAAAAATAAAAAAAATTGTTGGTGTTATTTAATGAAAGCGTTAACGCGGTAATAACGTGTTAACTTGCCCAGCCCTAATATATATAGATCACACTAAATACTGATCATCAAAAACATCTCTCCTCATCCCCCGTCTTACAGTTCTTTTTTTTCTTTTGAGTAACAGCTGATGATAGCCTCCTGTACTTCCTTTAAATGATCTAATGTCTAAACCACAAAAACATTTTCTGTTTGGTTCTGTTTGATCTGGAATGTGACTTTTTTTCATCAAACTGGTGTTCAGGTGTTTGGTCTGATCAGCCCAATCTCACCACGGAAACAGCAATATGAGTTGATCCATTAAATATCTTGAAATGACATCTCTTTATTAGAAAGAGATGATCCTGGGATCTAATGAAGCAGAAGGATTAAGGTGCATGAAATGGAAATCCTCAAAGTATCTCAAATTTGTACAAAAACAATATAGACATACATTTATATAAACCCAGAAAGACCCAAACATATACTGGCAACCAAAACCATCTACTGATCTAAGATGTTTAATACCTGTTGATCCACTAATCCTATCAATGCATGTATATAATTGGTATAAAATGCAGTTTGTCATCTTTTCATGGTCATCAGATATGACCCATTTGGATGTTCAGAGGCTTTGTAGTGAACGTGGAAACACTGTCATCTTCTACAACATTAATTAACCAGTAAAACCCATGGAGTTGGATCAATGACAGTGGATGGAGATGCTTGGTTTATGTTCAGTTATTGATAAATTTTGCTCAGAATGTCACTTTTCCTTCAGTTTTCTCTGTTCTTGATATAACAACCCTAAACTTTAATCTGAGCTTTAATGAACATCTATATAATTGGCAAATTAAATATAGGAAAATATATGATTTTCACCGGATATTATTATAATAAATGATGATCAGTCACTTAAGAAAGTTTAAATCAGGGGTCTCAAACTCGTTTTAGTTCAGGGGCTGCATTCAGCCCGATTTGATCTCACTGATTGACACTAAACACTTCACCTTAGTTGAGTTTTTTTTTTTTTTTTGAGTGTTTTTATTCCTCCTTAGGCATGAAAAAAAAACAATGAGATTGAGGTTTTTTTTTTTCAGATTTACAAAAATGTCCACTCAGCTACACCATGAATTTTATTCTTGAAGCAAAGAAACATGTATTTAAAACCCAATATCACTAAGTGATATGAAAACAGTGAAATGAAACCATGTTTAATGCAGCTAATCTGATGTTTTCTCACATTTTAACATATTCTAATACTAGTTATTACTCACTTCATGGAGTTAATATGCAAAAAATAATGATTAACAATTGATTTCCATTCAAGAACCAATCAAGAACAGCAAAGTTACAGTAATGGTATGAATTGCAGTTTATGAGATGATGCATAAGTGTCCACTGTGTTGGTTGATATGAAACTAAAACAACAAAACCCATACATATACAAGAGAACAACTGTAGAATAGCTGTCCACTGTAGTGACCACTATGCATGAAAGGGTTAATGTTATTTTTTGCACTTAAACAAACACAATAATTTGAAGTTTTCATTATTTCTAGGCATAATGTAAGATTATTTTTTTCACATCAAACCGAGAAGAAAATATGGAGTCATTATATTCTGTAGGTTATTATGCTGTTATTTGACCGTAGATCATATTGGTCTGTATGTGGAACCTGAGCTAACATAAATTCTACAGCCTTGACTGTGGAATTTTTAGACTTTGCTAATTCATCCCACGGGCTGGATTGGAACCTTTTGCGGGCCACATTTGGCCCCCGGGCCGCATGTTTGAGACCCCTGGTTTAAATAGAGAGAAAAAAGTATTTTGGAATGATGACAAAAGTAGCACTGGGTCTTTATGGGTTAAGATGAAATGTAAGATACACAGTACTTGAGCAGAAACCCAGAGGGTAAACACACATATCATGTGCGATTAGTTGAGTTTCTAGCACCCACTTTATAGACTAAAGGACTTGAACTTTTTCTCAGATTATAAATTACTTTCCTTAATACCAGTAAAACCTTAATAAGAGGGAGAATGTTGAATGATCCCTCTGCAAAAGCTGACAGTTGTACATGAGGAATACTACTCCAGCCCATGTGAAAATCAGAAGAAAAAAAGAAGACATTTTCAGGGACTTTAAAGATGTCAGCATTAAAATTTGACAGCCTCTTTCATCACACTGCTCTTTGATTAGCCTCGACGAAAAACACTAAAGCCCAGTGGAGACTTCTGAGCAGCGGCTGTTGAGCCACTCACGCAAGAAACCTCTGCTATTATCTATCATTTATCACAGTTTACCTAGGAATATGTTTAGCAGCTCTGCCTGGCCTGCATGTAAATTTTTACATGTTAATTTTTCATCATAAATACAGCAGTAACCTCACTGTGGGAGCGCATCGAAGTGGAGTTTCCCGATCTGCTGAAGTGAAATTCAGCTTCACGTGTGAAAATGAAATTCTGCTCTCTGGAAGTGAAATCCAACAGGGTTTCCTAAACTGGAGCAAGGTCACTAATGACAGCTGAGCCTCTCAGAAGACGAGGAGGAGGGGAAGGGGCCGAGGGAAATCAACACATCTATACAAATTACAACAAAATAGAGCCGCTGCCTATGTTGATGGTTCACATTGTTCAAGAATAAAATGACTTTGCACAATACAAGACTTTAAACATTAAACAAAGTCCTTCTTTCATTCTGCCATTTTCAGTTGCAAATCAAAGTTTTTCTCACAACACCTCGAGCATTAAAACAAATAAAGGTGAAAACAATACAGAAACAAATCATTTCTTCTAAGTAAAAATAAAACAATGTAACTAATTCATTCATTCATTCTTATGCCTTGAGAGGGTTGTGGGGATGTTGGAGTCCTGGGGTGTAGCTGGCAATTTTGGGCACCCTGAAACATAATTATTGTGGGCCCTCTGTTACAAGGAATTCACTGGTAACTAGGGATGGGAATCAAGTACTGGTTCTTTTTGAGAACCAGATCCCAGTAGCTCAGTTCCTTGGAATCATTCTCCTACCTGCTTAACGATTCTGCTTATTGATTCCACCTTCGTTGCGCATGTGCGATGACGTCACACGTACGCTGCATTGTTTTGGTCAGAACGTAGCCAACATCGTGTTGAAGCAGAAACGGTCTAAAAAGACGACACCAGGTCCACTGGAACACTGTCAAAGCTTCCATTTTTTCAAAAGGGTGGAATCTCTCCAGTCAGCTCAAACATTTGTCCACAGCATGTGATCCATTTACAGGAATGTCACCTATTTGATATGCTTCTTAGTGACGCTTGTGAATGTAGAGGCAGAGTGAACACCAGGCCGTCATCTGGGCCCAGTTCCGGTTCTGGTTCCGGTGCGAGCAACAAACGTCGTACACCCTCAAATACAAGTTTCCGAAGGTAGGGGAAAGGAAATGAGGTGCACAACAACAGGAGATGGGCCGAGTTGAACCGGTTCCATGTAGCAGAAATGCGGCAATAGAGGAATTAGTAAAGCGTCTTTAGTTTCACTGTCACTGATCCCCCCCCCCTCCCAAAACCAGGCCTGGCGTCATCTGTTATTATTATCTGTACATACTGTATATGTTATATTTTCTGTGCAGAGATGGAAATATAAAAGACAGTTAATGCAAACACACCCCGTTGTACTCTTTTATTTCTTCACCCAATGAGAATTGATAAGAAAATCAATAAGGAATTGGACTGATAAGCAAAATCGGTAATGGAATCAGAATTGTTAAATTCTTATCGATTCCCATCCCTACTGGTAACTATCTGTTGAAGCAGGGGGCACTGATACTACTAACGAAACCAAAAGTGAAACTTCACACGTTTCACTAATTTCTCAAAGTCTCCCGCTAATGTGCAACTCCTCTTGCTCTTCCTGACATTTTGCAAACTGTCTGTTAAAGGGCCACAGTGGGGGGTGGGGCGCTTTGGACGTTCGGAGGTTTATAGAACCCAACCCGGCTTCTGTGCTTCTGGTATACCTTTGGAGCTGGACCCACTCCACTGCTCGATGGGCCCCCCAGGAATGCTGGACCACATGAATTTGTCATGTTTACCCCCCCCCTTATCAGCACCTCAGCTGCAGCCTATCTCAGCTGCCACCAAGCAAAGGCAGGGAACATCCTGGATGGGACACCAGCTCATCCAGGGTTTGAAGATAATTACATTTTTTTTTCAGTCTTTCATACTGGTTTTTGATTTCAGTTAAATTTGACCTGTTTTATGGCAGCATGGGTAGTTTTCCTGTCCATATAGGGAATAAATTTCCTGCCTAAATTTAAAATTACACAAAAAATATATCCTACAAAAATAACAAAACAAATCAATAAATAAATAATATGTGACTTTAGACATAATCTGCAAATGTGTTGAGTTATTCATGTTGCACAACAACAGGTGGTGCTAGAAACTGTAAAACTTAAAAAAATAAATAAATAAATAAATAAATATATATATATATATATAACATGCCACCAGTTTGTTTTAACAATTTCAGTATGGAATAAATTTCTTACCAAGGAATTTTTCCTTCGCTGGTTCTTGGCCAAAGCAGCACATTGTAATGTATTGTAATGTATGTAATGTATGTGAAGCTCAGATGGTAGAGCGGGTTGTCCAATAACTGAAGGGTTGGCGGTTGGAATCCCACTCTGTCCTAGTCAGTTCGTTGTGTCCTTGGGCAAGACACTTCACCCTCCTTGCCTCCAGTGCCACTCACACTGGTGTATGAATGTGTATGAATGTTTGGTGGTGGTCGGAGGGGCCGTAGGTGCAAACTGGCAGCCATGCTTCTGTCAGTCTGCTCCAGGGCAACTGTGGATACAAATGTAGTTTACCACCACCAGAGTCTGAATGTGAGCGCGAATGAATAATGGGTCAATAATGTAAAGCGCTTTGAGTGACCAAAAAAATGCTACAGAAATCTAATCCATTATTTTATAAATATCCTGCTGTTCACTAATTGAATATAGATGGAAATACAAAAAAGGTAATTCCTTATTATTTTTTTTTTTATCTCTTCTTCCCATTGCTGATACAAGAATTTCACAGATTTATAGTACTGCTAAACTAATGACAATGTACTCATAATATTTGTGAGAAATTTATCATGTATGCCAAAAACCATGGCTTTTTTTTTTTTTTTTTTTTTGCCTTTATTTGTATTAGTTTTAAATTAATATTTTTTGTAGTACTTTTAGCTCACACTCCTGAAGCTCTGCCCCTCCTGTCCAAAAATGGTCACTTTTGCCTCCAAAAAGCCAACGTGGCAATAGCCAAAACACAATCTAGTGGCTTCTAAATGACAGTTCAGAAAACAGTGGGTGACGTCACAGTTCCCCCACCCACTAATTGCATACAGTCTATGTGATGGACTATAATAGGCCTTGTTACAAACCTGTTCTGGTCATCATGCTGTGGAAAACTAAGATGTCATATAAACGCTGAAGCTCCTTGGACTTATAATTGATTAGGATGCACAAATGAGGCTCCCGTCATCATTCAAATGAAGACTTCAGCGACTGAGGGACAGAGTGAAAAAGGCTAAAGTAGCAGAGATCAGGTAGAAACACATGCTTTAATTAGCAGACTGAGGAAGTTAGTCTGTCAGTACGCGTTTGTTTGATGACTTTAATTAGTCCAAGTGGAAGATGAAACAGAAGAAAATCAACAAAGTGGCATCTCTAAAAAGGTTAACAACCACCCACTTATTTCCTCCGCCTTTCCTCCTCTCCTCTCCAATCCTTTCTTCCCGAGTGCTTGTAGTGGAGAGAAAGAGGAAATGAGAGAAGGGCCACAGAATGCGAATGAGGGCAACAAAGACGCACATGAAGACAGAGTAACTCTCTTTAATCAAACCACTGGCTCAAAGTGCCATCAGCTTTATTAGGTCCAAACACAACACACAAACACACATACTTGGTCTGTCTGTTGTTTGTAGGCATACAAATTGAATTCTGGCCTCCAGAATCTAGGGAGAGATTTAGTTTTACGCCTGCAACTCACTGTACAGATTACAGGTAGAAGCACAGAGATTACTGCGAAAACTAAAATTGAGTGTCCAGTTTTTGATACCTTGCCTGTGGCCTGAATCACAAAAGCCATTTTCCCTCTCCCTCTCCCCCTCGCCATTTTCCCTCTCCCTCTCTTTCTCCTGTACTGTCAGGACTGCCTTACGATTATTTAGGTGTGGAAAAAAAGAAGTGAGATTGATGACACAGTTATTAGACAGAATGATATGTAACATGTTTTAGTCTACTGAGCCCGTTGCCCAGAGACAAGATATGAGGCCGAGAGGTGACAGGATTTATTTATTTATTTTTTTGGTGTTTGAGGTCCTTTATAAGTGCATTTCATTACAGTTTATTCCATCATGGTCCATTATCTCTCTAGATTTGGGAATGTGTCCTCTTTTATTGCCAGGCAGGATTACTCCATTTCCTTTGCTCTGTGGCTGTCGAGAAAACCAGTCAGTGAAAATAATGAACGTTCTACTTTATGTATAGACTTTCCACTTAAAACAAAGGAAAACAACAAGAACTGCAAGTCTATTCAGATACAACCACTCACCTGGAATCAATCTGCTACAACAGTTCACTCAATTATAAGCGGTCATGATGAAAAAATGTCTTTTGTGAGGTGAGAATGACTTTGATCTTTGCTTTCTAGCCACCAAAGTCTAATTCAGAGGTGTCCAATCCCGGTCCTCGAGAGCTAATATCCTGCATGTTTTAGATGTATCCCTCTTCCAACACACCTGATTCAAATGATAAGCCTATCATCAAGCTCTGCAGAAGCCTGATAACAACCGTCAGGTGTGTTGGAAGAGGGAAACAGCTAAAACATGCAGGATAGTAGATCTCGAGGACCAGGATTGGACACCCCTAATTAGTTCGTCATTGAATTAGAGTGAATGTGTCTCAGATTTGAGGACATTCTCTAAAACCATCCCTGACAAATTCATATTGTTATATTGTATCCTCCTAAGATCCAGGAAATGTCAGCAAAGTACAAGCTTTTTTTGTTTTTTATTAAATAAGCAGCTATATTGGAAACATCATGATGCAACAGTTTTTTCGGATGCAGTTTTTAAATTTTTTATGGAATGTCCTTTGTGGTGGACAGTTTTCTTTTTTTTTTTTTTTTGTTGTATTAAGTTGTGAAACTATGGAGCCCGGGAAGGGACATGAAGAGAAAAAAAATTATTGCGTTATAACGCAATAGTTCAAAAGTATTGCATTATAACGCACTAGTTTTTGCATTGGGATCTGCATTCTGGATCGGACAGGTGGGTCAGGTCAGACACACCTGTACCTGCAGTCCTGTGCCCTATGCATGTGTAGTTCAGATGACTGTAACTCTGTCATTATTTGTCCGATCGGAAAAATTCCAACGGTTTCTGAAACCTGAGACTCTGTGCTTTATGGACATTCTCGGGTCAATGCAAAAAATTTCACGGGCACCCGTCCTAGAAGACGCAAAATAAGCCATTCGGTGACTGGGGACGTACACAGCAGAGCGGATTCATGGAGCGGAGAACCGGAGCGCATAACGGAGTGGAGAACAGATTAGATCTAGTGTTGGAAAATGTAGGCAAGATGGACATCCCAAGTTCCATGACCCCACTGGAGGTTTACAGATAGATTTGTGACCGAGGGAGCGACTGATTGAGCAGCATCTGAAGAAGAAAGGTAAAGTTCACCCTGTTCCATTTAGTGGATTTTCTACATGACTGAAGCACTGTCTGCTTTTTTCTATGTAGTTTTTACTTGTTTGACTTTAGTATATGTGTAAACTGATGCTTCTGCTGCATGGTGGTTTTATAGAATAAAGTACGAACCATGTAGAAAATGTGTTAGTTTGGAGTATGTCGGACTTTCTGTGCGTAAAAATGCACATGACGCTCTACCAAATAAGAGCGCATACGCTGATGTTCGGTGACTTTTTTTCCTCAATAATACAATTTTACCTTGTTTTGTTTGTCTGATACATTGTTCTGTGTGTGTTATTTTTCCATGTGTCCACTGGAAGTCACATTCAAGGATGAAGAGGGAGAAGTCACGGTGATGAACAAAGGCTCTGGTGATGAGAGCAGAGACTGAAGACAGTCCACACACAGATGAAGGACGGAGGCAGAGCATGATGATGATCAGTCCAAATCCCACAGACATTCAACACATCCACAAGGGGACTGACTTTTGGTGTGAACAGACTATTTTCCATGTGCAAACTGTGCCATAGGAGCACTGCCTGGATCAGAACTGTGAACTGACACAACTGTTTCTGACAGAACCACGAACATGAAGGCACTCTGCAGACACAGAACGGACAAATGCCCTGTGTGTGTGTGTGTGTGTGTGTGTGTGTGTGTGTGTGGGGGGGGGGGGGTAAAACACCTGTAGAGTTTGGATTTTTACCCTGTTTTTGCACAATAAAAGGCAAATACTCACACAGTTTGTTTTAAATACTTTTTATACTTTTAAAGTTCATATTTAACTTTCAAATCTTGTATCCATGTGTAATTTCAGTGTTTTTCTGCTAAAACAAACAAACAAAAAAACTAATTCCGTTTTTGTGTTTTTTGTCATTTTAAATTGTTATTACAGTATTAACACAAACAGTGACTGCTATATTGAACGTTCAAAGTGGTCTGCAAAAATTGACAAAACGACTCAAAGCATATTTTCCGACCTTTTTATGATCAAAATAAGAAAACAAGTCCAGGTGGACCATCTTAGGCTCAGGAGTATAACATATTTTAATACAATGCGCACATCCTCCTTCTCATGCGCAGATCATTCACACTTGGCGCACATCCACCTGTTTCCATGAAGCTGCACACAGACGTGAAGCTGGGCAAATAGGAATTTCATTCAAAAACCGTTGGAATTTTTCCAATCGGACTAATAATGAAAGACTTATGGTCATACTACACAGGACAGGGGGGCATGTCAGACCTGGCATGGTCGGACCCGAACTGGATTACAATGTATTATGTACGGACCTCAATCAAGCGAGAGCATATTTGATTGCGTTATAACGCAATATTTTTGCGTTATGATGCAATCATTTTTATTTTTTGCATGTCCCCTCCCGGGCTCCATAGTGAAACTCTTGTCCACAAATGTGGACAGAAAACCTATAGCTGGGTCTTAGGAGGTTAAAATTACACTAAACAGAGTCACCTAGTATTAGCTGCCATTTAAATGAGCAACTTGCAATATTTTACTGCTAAAATTACCTAAAATTATTATCAGGGTTTGAAGAAAAAACAGTTTTAGGTGTTGCTAAAGATATAACTGCCATATCCACAGCAGTTAGCATGCTAATGCCACTTTCTCGCAGCTGATATCAGCTTGACTCACCTTGACTCACTTTGGCCACAAGCCTGCAGCATTTTCACTGCAGGTCCACTCATCAACGTAGAGTAAACTACTGTGGAATTGTCTTCAGCACTAGAGAGAATTGGATATGTAACATAATGTGCACACACTTAAAAACCCTAGGCCTGACTTAACAGATGCACTATTGCCACCCAGTGGCCTAACTAATTAGTGCATGCCAAAGGACAGACAGATGGACGGATGGACAACCAACTGATGACAAAACCCTGTGGCCAGTGTGACCAAAGGTAAAAATGAAACTTTAAATTAAGATCTTTTTGGGGAGTGGGTATGATTGTAAAATCTTTGATCAGTTTCTAAAGATGGAACCAGCTTGTAAATTTGCTCTGATGTTTTTGGAAGCCTCTGTGAATGTGATACTGGAAAAATGAAGGTACCTGCTGGTCCCTGCTCTCACAAAGTAGAACTAATAAAAAAAAAAAAAAAAGCCATGCTGAGTCAAGGCAAGTCAAGCTTATAAATGACGGTGGAAAAATGGCATTAGTAAGCAGAAGTGCTGCTGTTTGGGTTGTGTTGCTCATAGGTTCACATGAGGCACTAAGTATGTTTCAATTTAAATGTATCACAAATTTGCAGAAAAGAAGGGAAAAAGAAAATGCAGACCCACTTGTGAGCTAATTCATCATCACTATCATCATTATCATGGGCGTCATTAGACTTGGGCATTCAGAGCTTAAGCCCTGGATGTTTTGGTAGTAGTCCCAGATCTCTTTGAAAAAAAAAAAAAAAAAAAAAGCATATCTGTGTACCTCATGCATATAAAGTGAAATTTGAGAGAGAGAGAGAGAGAGAGAGAGAGAGAGAAAGAGAGAGGTAGGTAAGGTACATCACAGTAGTTACAGAGCTCCCTCCCCCCCAAAAAAATGTTTTTGCAAATTTTATTTATTTATTTATTTATTTTTAAAGCCCTGGGTATTTTCAAGTCCTAGCAACACGCCCAATCATTATATCTTAAAAGTTAGATGTTGTATTTCAAATAATAACATAATACCTGAGCTGAGTAGTATTTTTGTATTTGGAGCTGTTTGTGTAATGTCTGTGTACTTTGACGTCACTGACAGCTGTTACCTCCCAAATACCCATTTTGTTAAGGCCGTTGTCTAAAATTTCTTTCTGCAGCTTCTCAAGATGGTGATGGTTCGCTGCTGTTTTCCATGTAATGGACTTTTTCTGGTTCTTTTATCACGTAAAGTAACTATTGCCATCTCCTTAATGGTCCACACATGCAGACACACACTTATTCAGTGAATCTCCTTCCATTGCCTACTATCGATACCTATTATCAATAAACTTTTCCACCGCTACCCAAGCACAAAAACACCTGGAAATGTACCTGTTATCTATACCTATTATGAAGCAAATCAACATGATTTCAACATACTAATACTGCTACTCAATTTGCTTTTCATTTGATGCACTACCTCTTGATGAAGCAGCTCAAAAAAACCAAACACAAACAAACAACAAAAAAAAAAACCCCACTGGCACATTTACCTTTTTCAGGGTGTAAAATGTCTGCTATGACATTCCAAACTGGGCTGATATTTGGTTTTGCTGAGGCTGTTTTCTAGCCACTATGGTCTTTTTATGCAAGATCATGCCACTGAAAGTCACCAGACTTGCTAAACAGTCATTTTACGTCTGACAATGGACACAAACACCACAGTTCTCTTGTAAAATGCTGCCTATATTTTACAATATATGCATGTAGGACTATTCTGGATGGTCGTGACTTGTAATGGTTGGAAACGAAGGCTCTAAACTAATATTTTAGGGTGCATCCTCAAACACTCATCAGAGCTGTAGAACTATGCGTGTATGTATTATTTCATTCATTCTTCTTTTATATGGTTACTGACATTTTTGTTTCGCCTGAAAATCAATTTGGGAACAAACTTGCACAAACTCTTTTATATTTCGAGGTAATCATCCAGCTGCATGTGTGTTACTGTTTATTTATCATCATTTAATCAGTGACAGTCAAAGGAGATCAGTGGCAGATAGATGTGGCTTACGTGTGTACACTGCTTAGCTTCTGAAGGTGTGTGGATTTTACTGGTATTTTATAGTCCATTACAAGCTCATTACTGCAGCCTCATGGCCTCATTCTGTTCTTTTTATTTTGTATCTCTTTATGGCGTTAAATAGCTGAATAATGATAGCAGACGGGGCATCAGTACCAGCAGGGCTTCTGCTCTATCCAAGACAGAGGCGGCCAGTTTTTGGCAGGGGAGACAACACCATTCGATCTGTTTCCAGCAGACTGTCAAGCTGTCCGGCCTCAAACTTTTCACACGTCCGAATTGGGTTTGTTTCCACCCATTTGCTTGATGCAGATAAATGAGGTGCCGTGGAATATGGCATCCTCTGACAGTGAATGGGAAAAATCTTGTGAGAACTGATTAGTATTGGTCAAAATGTTTTCAGACTTCAGTGACAGCTGACACTGGCCATATTTGAGTTGGTCTGTCTAAACATGGAAAAAACTTTTACCCTGCTGCATCCATGACAGGTCCTCAGACAGAAAACCACCACTTCTAGCTCCATACGGAGGAGTGTTGAGTTGTTTGCTGAGGAGTGGGTAGATTAAGGCAAGGTAAGAATTTTAAAGCCACACTAACGTCAGATTCTTGACAACATTTCTAATAGCGAAGAATAAATAATATTAGTTACTTGGAACAGTGGATTTGAAACCTTTACATCTTTTTCGACCGTACACAAAATTACATCTTGACTTTTCATGACGTCTCCATTTTTACTCATTCACCATCCAAACTATGAATGAACAGATATATTTCACATGGCTTAATTGCAGTCCACATTTATAGACTCTTCTATTTTAATTAGGAAAATGACGTTTCGAGTTTTGAGTTCTACTTGATGACCCAGTAAAACACCTCTGTGACCCATTTTGGTTCCAGAGCCCAAGTTTGGGAAAGACAAAAGCAAGAGTCAGGGTCAATTTTGGTCAATAACACAAAATGCTGTGAAGACAAAAGCAAATTGGATTAGTATCACATTTAACATGTGAGAAGTTTATGGTTAAAATAATTCTATTTTCCATGTTGAAGTTAGATTTTTTTAATGTTATTATGACATATAATGTCATGTTAACAAAATAAACATTTCCATTACAATGTAAAGTTATAATATATTACCAAGTTACTACATTATAGCCATAAAATCTTTCACATTATAAGATAAATAATATCTTATAAAGAAAAGTTTCTAGCTCTAACAAGAAAATATTTCTTGCTGTTGTTATAATAATAAAGTTTTTAATGGTTGTCACTAGTGTTACATCGATCTTTCTGTAAAGCTGTTGCTTCTTTTTCTGGCCTGGCTGCATGACTTTTTTGGTCCAGTGTAAAATGACACGATTTAAAACAAAGAGAATCAATTCAACCTTTTTTTCCATAACAGCAAACAAATAGATAAATAAAACATAAATAAATAAATGAAAATACTGTATCTTGTTAAATCCCTCAGTAGCTGCAGTATGTGCCCACAGAACAGTACCTGGCATCTGTTGTGGCTTTACATTGTCCACTGTATGAGAGACTCCACTGCCTTGATTCCCGTCATGCTGAAATTAAAACACTTGAATAAACAATACACTGCGCCTCATACTTTGGGTGAAGAAGACATCTTCTCTGACTGTTACTGCGGAAAAAAGAAGAGTGTTGTTGGTTATGTTATCCTGATAAGATAAGATAAGATAAGATAGGAGATGTTATTGCCACTGTATTTTCATGCAATGAAATTTGGATGCACCTCCAGAAAGATACTTTAACCCTTTCATGCATGAATTATGAGAACCTTATTCAAGATTTTTTCCGGGGTGTTTTTATTCCTCTTTAGGCATGAAAAAAAACAAAAAACAAACAAAAAAAAACAATGCAATGGATTTTTTATGAATCTATTTAATCATTGAGTTACAAAAATGTTCACTCAGCTGGACACTATGTGTTTAATTTTAGAAGCAAAGAAACATGTATTTACTGATATACTACGTGAAAACTATGAAATAAAAACATTTTTAACCTCCTGAGACCCAGGAAATGTCAGCAAAGTACAAGCTTTTTTTGTTTTTTATTAAATAAGTGCCTATATTGGAAACATCATGATGCAACAGTTTTGTCAGATGCAGTTTTTAAAATTTTTATGGAATGTCCTTTGTGGTGGACAGTTTTCTTCTTTTTTTTTTTGTATAAAGTTGTGAAACGCTTGTCCACAAATGTGGACAGAATACCCATAGCTGGGTCTTAGGAGGTTAATGCTGCTAATCTGATGTTTACTCACATTTTAATATACCTGCATGGAGATAATATGCAAAAAAAAAACAACAACTTTTTGTTTAGAAAAAAAAAACAAAACCTGTTTATTACAGTCTAATAACAATTAGCAATTTTTTTTTACACGCAATTAATGAATTAATTAATTAGAGTCCAATAAGAACTTGCAGTTGAATTATACTCAAACGTGTTACTGGAGATCAGGTTTATCTAGAACAGCAAAGTTACACTAATGGTATGAATTGCAGTGTACGGGATGATGCTCAAAACAACAAATCCATAAATATACAAGAAAACACCTTTGATCAGCTGCCCACTGTAGTGACCACTATGCATGAAAGGGTTAAAAACCATACATACACAGACAGACAACATGTAGCACGCAACATATAACATACTAGGCACAATTAATTTTAGTACTTGGCCAGTTAAGAATCTACAAAACTTTCAGTAAATAAGTCAAAAGTAAATAATAAATATTACTGCACATTGTTATAATTTCACTGTCTGGGTTTTCAGTGCAGAGTTCAGTGTGGTTACACTGTAGCTCTGAGAATAAACTGTTCAGTAGTCTTGTGGTGTGGGATCTGATTGACCGGTAGCGTCTTCCTGAAGGGAGGAGTTGGAACAGATGATGAGCAGGGTGATACCAGTCCTTCATGATGCATGATGCTTTCTTGAGACAGCAAGTGGTGTAGATGTCCTCAAGGGCTGGCAGGCTTGTGCTGGTTATCTTCTCTGCAGCTTTTACAACTCTCTAGAGCAGATTTTTCAGCCGCAGAGCTATTGCCATACCACAACATTATCCCATGTGTCAGTATGTTCTCAATGGAATAGCGGTAAAAGAAAAACACCAGTAGTTGTTGTGCTAACTTGGCATTCTTGAGTGTTCTCAGAAAGTAGAGCCTTTTTTGTGCCTTTTTTAACCAATGAGTTTGTGTTTACTGACCATGTGAGATCATAAGATACGTGGGTATCCAAATATTTAAAGCTGCTGACCATCTCTACTCCTCCTCCATTGATGTACAGAGGTCTTCGGTCAACCTGCTTCTTCCTGAAATCCATGATGAGTTCCTTTGTTTTCTGGATGTTGAAAGCCAGGTTAATAGGTTTATTGGTTAATCTAAATTGCCTGTGGGTGTGAACGTGAGAGTGATTGGTTGTTTGTCTCTATATGTCTATATGTCAGCCCTGCGATGAACCGGCAACATATCCAGGGTCTACCCCGCCTTCACCCAATGGTAGCTACGACAGGCTCCCGCACCCCTGTGACCCTCTCGAGGACAAAGCAGCTCAGAAGATGAATGAATGTTGAGAGCCAGGTTATTGTCTATACACCACTGTCAGCCTCTGTACATCCTCTCTGTAAACAGACTCGTCTTCATCTGTGATCAGACCCCATACTGATGTGTCGTCTGCATACCTGATGATGGTATTGGTGTTATGAAGTGGTATGTAGTCGTGTGTAGAGAGAGTACAGGAATATAGAATTATATTTGTGCCAGTTTCTTGAGCAAGCAACAATAGATTCTGAGCACACAATTAGAGATTTTGAGCACATAAAAATATATTTTGCGAGCACATCAATTATATTTCAAAAAGAAATTACGCTTGAGCAAACAAAAATCGATATTGTGCTCCATAAATGCGTTTGCATGTTAGTTTTACTCATAATGTTCTCTCACAAATTCTTTCCATGGTGCACAAATAGACCGCTGTGCTCGCTCACTTTCCCCTTCCCTCTCTCGCTCAACCTTCCTCTCCCTGCGTGCTCAGGTTGTCGTGTCCGCACGCTCAACTACCACAACACATGTTACAATTGTGCCACAAAACCAACCAATTGAAGAGCTTGCAGAAGTACGCTCTGATTGGCTGTTCGCTCTCTAATTAGCTCGCTAGTTACATTTACCCGAAAAAAAAGCGCTCGATGAGACAGACATGGACCGGAAGAGGAGGAATTGATTCTACACAAACTTCGGTCAGTATTTATTATTATTATGATTATTGTCTCATGTCATACCACTATTTTGTTTAGTTTTTGTACTATAGTGCCGTAGCATTAGGACTGCGTTGTCTGGGTTTACATTATATCTATTTATTTGTATAAGTTTGTGTAGAATCAATTCCTCCTCTTCCGGTGCATGTCTGTCTCATGTCCGGTCTCATGTCTGTCCGTACCCAGGACCACCCACTCAACTGGACTCGGGCACGGTACTTGAGCATGGAACGGTTACATTCACACTGATAAAATTAAGCAGACTTTTGGGGTCCAGTGTACTCAGATACAGACTTGAGTGCACTGTGTGAAAATGCCTGTAGAGTGATCTATGTACGATCTATGTGACCGTAGTATGTACAGAGAGATGGACACTGTGACAAGTGTAGAAAAGTGAAGCCAGAATATATTGCTTCCAAAAGATTACAGGTCTTTGTTAGAGCCAGTGTTTGCTTGTGGGCTTGTGAGGACAGATGTCTCACACCATAAAATGGAAAGAAAGAGTAAGTTAGTTCTGACCTACTTTATAAACATGAAGAGACAGAACCTACAAAGCCTGGCCAGTAAAAGTCTCCACCTGGATTCAACTCAGCTAATAATTCAGATCCTTCCATTGGATAATTGCTGCAGTGATTAATATGTTTTATCTGCAAGAATTTATTTAACCCTTTAACCAATGCAATGAGGAGCTTCTCATTTTTTAAACAACCATCAGTCTGATAGAGAGAATAAAGACTGGACTATGATTGACCCTGTTCCAGAGTGATGGATGCATCAGGGTGAGAAGACAGGTGGATGAAGTGATTACCCAACATGTCTAATGCCTACAGTACAAGCCTATGGGGGCAGTGTTATGATCTGGGTTTGCGTCAGTGAGTCAGATCTAGATTTAGTAATGTTATGTGTCCATTAAGTGATGAAAATAAATGTGACATTGTACAAGCTTAAGTGTGTACTGTAAACAAAACTAGGTGGTCCAATGAAACTGAAATTCTATGAGACTTTTTGGCCAGGCAGTCTACCACTCTGTAGACTAATACAAAAATAATTATGCATTTCTTTTCTGCAATTATATTATCCTAAATAAATAACCTTAAATAGGTTGTTTGCAGTTTGTAAGTCTGATAGTTATTTTCACTAATGATAGTCAGGTTTATTTACTTTGAAGTTCTCTAGTGGTGATTTTTAGAGATATGTCGGTACTTTGTTATGTTGCTACATACACATGGTTGTAAGAAGCATTTATAATATCACCAGCTTGGAATTAGTAGGACTCATAGTTATGGCCTAGCTGTCACTGATACACAATGCTCTCATTGTTTTTAAATTGTTAAATTAACCCTTTCATGCATACTGGTCACTACAGTGGACAGCTATTTTGCAGCTGTTCTCTTGTATATTCATGGATTTTGTTGATTTATTTGTATATTAGCCATCACAGTGGACACTTATGCACCATTGAATACACTGCAATTCATACAATTACTGTAACTTTGCAGTTCTTGATAAACCTGATCTGCAGAAACATGTTTGAGTATAATTCAACTGCAACTTCTTATTAGACTCTAATTAACAGATTTCTTACACAATTTTTTATTTTTTTTTTAGCATATTATCTCCATGAAGTGAGTAATAACTAGTATTGGAGTATGTTCAAATGTGAAAAAACATCAGTTTTCATATCATTTTCTGTTATTGCATTTTAAATACATGTTTCTTTGCTTCAACAATTAAACGTATGGTATCCAGCTGAGTGGACATTTTTATAATTCCATAAAAAATGAGTTCATTAAAAAAATTCTTTCACGTTTTTTTTCATGCCTAAAGAGGAATAAAAACACTCAGGGAAAAAAAAAAAATCTTGACTAAGGTTCTTATAATTCATGCATCAAAGGGTTAAAACTGGAAATTTCTTTTGTCTTCTGACTTTTCACTCCATGGAGACATTACTTAACAGAGCATCAGTTTACTTCATGAAAGTAACTATACCAGTATGTATGAAGAGGAAATTATTTCAAAGTACAACAGCCCAAGCATCAGGCATGAAAAGACGTGAGAAAAAAAAAAAACCCTGAAGAAAAAAAAAAAAAAAGAAACAGAATGGGGGGGCACAGAAATTCATCGTTGATATAACATGCTGTTGATATTGATACTTATACAGACTAACACCCCCATTTCGGTCTCAGCGTCCCCCTCTCAGCTTTGTTGTTCCAAACACTCCCCAACAGTGTATCAACATCCCCTGGGGGGGCCGTACCACCCTGTTGAGAGACGCTGACATAAACACTGAAGTACTGCAGTTTGAGGGTGGGTTTATCGATCTATTAATTCAGAGGTCAAGCTGCAGGTCATACTGTACTGTTGTCTGCACACTTATACTCTATACCAGAGGCGTCAAAGTCATTTTATTTCAGGGGCCAGATTCAGCTAAATTTGATCTGAAGTGGGCCGAACCAGTAAAATAATAACATAATAATATATAAATAATGTCAACTCCAAACTTTTCTCTATGTTTTAGAGTGAAAAAAGTTAATTTACATTATGAACAGGTTTACATCTACAAACTCTCCTTTCAAAAGATGTGAATAACATGAACAAACTGAAAAAATAAGTGTCATTTTAACATTATGTCTCAGTTTATCATTTACACATGTACATTACAACTTACAGATCACAGTGGATCTACAGACACACAAAACATTTAATAACAGGCAGAATATTGTTAAAATTATACTTGCTTCTCTAAAGACATTTCAAGTTATTTGCATTTTTTGCAAAATTATACTTTGTTTTAATGTAAATACATGAAAATATTTACATTTATAAAGAGAAACATTTGGAGTTGTCATTATTTATATGTTACTATGATTGTATTTTACTGGTCTGACCCACTTGAGATTGAATTAGTCTGAATGTGGAACCTGAACTAAAAGAAATGTTAATATCTTAAGTGTAATTTTTGCATTTCACAAATTCCTCCCAAGGGCTGGACTTGACCCTTTGGTGGGCCCATTTTGGCCCCTGGGCCGCATGTTTGACACCTGTGCTCTATCCCTATACTCTGGATCTGTAGACAAGATATCTACAGCCCAAGGTTCATAGACACAGTTTGCCTGCCTCATATCATTAGCCTCATTGCATAATGGCCTCATTCATAATTTTGGCCAGGACAACACGGTGGTGCAGTGGTTAGCACTCCAACACCAGCTGATCTTTCTGTCTGGAGTTCTACATGTTCTCCCCATGTTTGTGTGGGTTCCCTCTGGGCACTTTGGCCTCCTCCCACCATTAAATTGTCAATAGTTGTGAATGTGAGAGAGATTGGTTGTTCATTTCTGCATGTCAGGTAGGGCTGCACGATTCTGGCAAAAAAGTGAATCACGATTCTTTTGCTTAGAATTGAGATCACGATTCTCTGGCACGATTTTTTTCACAAAATGTTTATTTCACCGCTGTCAAGTAAAATGGGTTCTTTTACATCTGATTCGTGTCTTTCATATCACTCTGCAAGCAGTTCGGTCACTTATGCAGTGTTTGCTGTGGAATTGATCTGTTGGTGTGGCTGTGTGTAATGGGGGGGGCTCGGCCACAAGCCTGCAGCTCAGCCAGGGGGGTGGGGGGGTGGCATGTGCGTTTCGGTCGGTTACCCGCATGTGTGTCGATTTTTGTCCTACTCCAGTGTGGGGACGGGGTGATGCGGTCTGTGCCCCCGCAGAAGTGAAAGTGAAACTTTATGTTCATTCACTGTTTCCCTGCACTTATGGTCCTGGTTGCTAAGCTGATCTGTGAAAGTTTGCAGCGCAAAGAAACTTCCCAGCCGGCACAATGGAATATTTTTAATATAAAATTTTTGTAGAGGGTGAGACTTTTTATTCTTGGTTAAAGGCTGAGTTATCCTCACCCGCAAAGAAAAGAAAAGGAGAATAACAACAACAGCAGAAGTCAGAGAAGTGAAAATGAAAACACACTTGGATCTGGATGACAGAAAACAAGACTGACATGAGATTAACACCATCTAATGTGAACCTTAATTGGGCACGAGTTCAGGTGTGGGACTCACCAATACCACTGGGGTTTTCATTCATTTCACTCTCTTTATCGCAAACGTTCCTCCACTGTAATTCACTCTTTCTGCACTCAACTCCAGCCGACAGCAGGAGGCTCACATGTTGTAAAGACGCTTTACCATTGGTTGAGGGAAGAGACGGTGGCAGTTCTGAGTTTGTGGGCATGTGTTTGTAATGCAGCCATGAAATAAAATGCTTAAGAATCATTCGTGTTTAGAAATGAGATCGCATTCATGTGTGAATTGAGATCGCGATCTTTTAACAATTAATTGTGCAGCCCTAATGTCAGGCCTGCGATGAACTGGCAACATGTTCAGGGTGTATCCCGCTTTTGCACAAAACATAGCTGGGATAGGCTCCAGCGCCCCCGCGACCCTCTTCAGGATAAAGCAGTTCACAAGATGAATGAATGAGTGAATATTTTGTCCAAATGACATGGGTGTCAGTTTCTATGATGTCCTTAAGGTTTAGCACACAACTAGGTTACAGGTGTTTTTACACTATAAGACAGAAACATTCTCTTCATCTGATATTTATACCATATACCATTGAACAATGCAAAGGGCACTTGATTCTTCAGTGTTCTGTATTGAGCAAACTCTTCTCACAAGCTGATTCCAGCAAATGTTTCCTGTGTAATACATCCAGAGCGTCTTCTGAGAGTTCTTCAGTCTTCATTGTCTTTCTACACCTGCTCACAGAAAAAGTCCCCATCAGCTTCGATTACCTCATTAGCTGGAGGAAGTATCAGTTCAACTGAAAAATGACTCCTTCACATTACGTGAGGGTCACATCTAATATATATTCTGTAATATTGTTTAAATTCCCAGTGAATCACCAAAACTACGTGGTTGCAAACAACCTATTATATACACAACACCTTTAAGGATCAGTATGGACCTTAGTGGTTTGAAAAATTTCCATAGATACCTGTGAAATATAACCTGAACATTTGTTACTGTGATGCTATATTGCTATTGAAAACTGAGATTTATGACTGTAATCAGCTTAAAAAGTTGGCAGGATTGTGTTTTATGGCTCAGGTGTAGCCCAAATGAAAAAAGCGAGCTTCTGTTTAATGCAAAGGAGCAAAATACACTTTTTTTTTTTTTTTTTTTTTTTTTTTTTTTTTTTTTTTTTTTTTTTTTTTTTTTTACAAATGCTCCAAGTTATTTACTTCCATGATAGATTTGTAATGCTGTTTTGCCTCAGAGCAATCTTACCAACATACTTATATACAGTATAGCATTAGACCTATAAGATCTTTTAAATTCAAACCCTGCATTTTCCATCAACAAAATGATATTATAAAACCATGTGCACTTAACCTGTTTAAAACATGACACCGTTTCTCACAGGCATCTCACTTTATGGCTAACTATTAAAACACCCACCTCAGGGTCAACCAGCAGCTTCCAGTTTTTCCTCTCTTTTTTTAAAATTTTTTTTTTATTGCCAAATGTCTTTGAACATGAAGACAAGGCTGAAACACAGCAGAGAGCATAACTTCTAAAGGAGCAGTGGCAATGTGTTCAAGGTCAGCAGGGTTATCCCAGTGGAAAAAAATACTTCCATCACTCATGAAACTGATTAAAAAAAACTAATTTAGCTGCAATTAACAGAACTGTCGCAACAAGTCATCATTTAATGAAACATGCAATGAATCCACAAAGGCTGTTTCCTGTTGATTTGAAATGGAGCAGCTCCAGGTTTTGTGTGTGTGTCATTATGAAGCATCTGTTCGATAAGCAAGTAACAAAGGGAAGAACGGCCTGCACCGCCCGGTCTGGATACAATCCATCAACACGCATCATGAACTGTGTATGTGTGTGTGCTTCCCGCTGATGGGGGTGGGGGCTCTCGTCTCAGAAGTGATTAGGGAGCGTTTTCGGCTCAGAGACATGTCATGAAGGAGAGAAGTCAAACGACGCTCCTTAACACCCACACACACTCGAAGCGGCGCAGCACAGTTTGACCCTAGTCTGTTGTCATCAGGATAGCTCGCTAATTAAGAAGAGCCGCTCTCATACTGACACACAGACACACACACTGACAGCTTGTCGCTTGTCTCCCAACCCTGGAGTCTCGTGAGGGGCCGGTGTATGTGTGTCAGAGTGCGTGTCGGATCACTGTTGTGCGACAGTTTCTTTTCTGACAAAGTGCTGTCTCTCGCTGTGAGGAGCAAGAGAGGTAATCTGCTCTGAGTGTTTGTGCGTATATGTACATCGACATTACCTTACTTAACGCAGCAGAGCAAACAGGTATATGCAAACTGGTGGGCGTCTGTGTTGGAGCTGCTAGTTTATTGAGGTTATCCAACTCCACCACTATTAGTATACATATTAGTCCTGTGCTCAGATCTGTGCACTGGCTTCCTGTCGCTCAGAGAATAGACTTTAACCCTTTCATGCATAGTGGTCACTACAGTGGACAGCTATTCTACAGCTTTTCTCTTGTATATTCATTGATTTTGTTGTTTTAGTTCCATATCAGCGAATGCAGTGGATGCCTATGCATCATCCCATACACTGCATTTCATACCATTACTTTGCTGTTCTAGATAAACCTGATCTGCACTAACATGTTTGAGTGTAAAAAAATTGCTAATTGTTATTAGACTGTAATTAACAGTTTTGGTTTTTTTGGGTGTTTTTTTTTTTGTTTTGTTTTTTTTTTTGCATATTATCTCCTTGAAGTGAGTAATTACTAGTATTAGAGTGTTAACATGTGAGAAAACATCCGATTAGCAGCATTAAAAACATTTTTTATTTCATAGTTTTCACACAGTATATCAGTAAATACATGTTTCTTTGCTTCTAAAATTACATGCATGATGTCCAGCTGAGTGGACATTTTTGTAACTCCATGAAAAAGAAGTTCATAAAAAAAATACAATTGCTTCAAACAAGGAATAAAAACCCTCAGGAAAAAAAAATCTTGATTATGTTTCTCATTATTCATGCATGAAAGGGTTAAAATAGCTCTGTTGGTTTATAAGTCTGTCCATGGTCTAGCACCAAAGTACATCTGTGACATGTTGGTCCCATATGAACCATCTGGGTCCCTGAGAACCTCAGGGACCGGTCTTCTGCTGGTGCCCAGAATCAGGACTAATCAGGATGAAGCTGCGTTTCAGTTCTATGCAGCTAAACTCTGGAACAGTCTTCCTGCTGACGTGAGACAGGCCTCTACTGTGACAATGTTTAAGTCCAGGCTGAAAACAGCTCTGTTCAACTGTGCATAGAACAACTGAAAGGGTTCTATCTGCACTCTCCTCTTTTACTTTGTTTTAATTGATTATTATTTATGCTTTATTGATTATGTTTTATGTTGTAACTGTGTGTTTTTAACCTGTCTCTTTTCCATTTTTGTAAAGCACTGTGAATTGCCCTGTGTATGAATTATACTATACAAATAAATCTGCCTTGCCTTGCCACTAGGTTAAAAGTAGGGTGTGAGATGTTTTCCTGTAACGTTTTTTACTATATTGCTTAAAATCCCCTTCACACCCCGATTACAACCAATTAATCAAATGCTCTAACACAAAAATTTAAAAAAATGTAGTCACCTGTGGAACGGACAGGACTGAAAAAACAACATCCAATCATTTTGAGTGCCCAATCGAAATGATTGAACGGTGAAATGATTGAATGTCTATCAAACTCAACTGCCATTTGTCCCTCCCCCCTCTGCACGTACCTCTCTTCATGCATGAATCATGTGTTCTTAGAGGCTTGGAGCACTTGTACAGGAAGCGAAGCCAGAGCCAGAGCTTGGCTATATTAGGATGGAAAGTTCAGTGGCAAACTGTTTAGTCACTAGCATAAATCACTAGGAAATGTAATGTTAGTCAGATAGGTGTGAACTGGGGCTGTTCTGTAAGAGCAGCGGTGTTTGAGGAGACTGAATGAGGTACGCATGGATCAGGGCCAGGGTGAATTGTTGCTGTGCAGCGCTTGTGAACCCTCAGGAACAAGCATTGTGCGTGCCAGTACTCTGGAGGCGTGGCTTCAGAACAATGTCTGAAGAAAGGGGTTTGGACTTTTGATATTGAGTATTTTCAAAATGTAGCTTGCTCGAACTGTTAGAAGCTACAGTTACTCATGCTTGCTGCCATCAATCATGTACACAGATGGGCCCTGTAATGTTGTTTCCTCCAATTGTGTAAAATGGACAGATAAACCCTGTGACCACAGGAGCTGCTATGTTGATTATGTAACACAATATTATACCATTTGACAGAATCGACCATTTTAATATCAAACCAGCTACCCCAGAAAGAGGATTATTTCAACACAAATGAGTCTCATGAATCAACCTAAATATCATCTTTGGCAAATATTTTTTGGTCAAAGTTCCATAGAGTAACACTGAGGGGGTATGAATTATGGTCTATACAGTAGCTGGTCATCAGGAGGAGATCAAGATGTTTGGATTTAACTGCTAAGAAGCTGCTGTTAAACTATAGAATGCATATGAGTGGACAAAGCCACTGTTACATTAGCCAGTGGTTTATGGGTCACTGTTTTTAACCCAGGAGTTTGCATTTTGGACAACGCCATGTTGGCTCCAAGTGACCATATCTGGACATAAGTGCAGAACTGCAAAGTGTAAGAGCTGGATGATGGGTAAGCCAAAGCTAACTTACTGACATTCAATAGTAGATATTTGCATTGTTGGTGTGTATCCAGAAAAAAATATTGAGGAGTTACTGAGTTTAGCTGTGTTTATGTTTATGACATAAAGGTGCATGTTTGTTTGGCTGCCATTAAATTATTCCATTTTGAATGTATTATTATGTTTATTCTGTTGTATTTGGTATTTTATTTGTTTTTAATTATATAGCTGTTTATATGTCTTTTTAATCTATTCTTGTATTTTATTCTGTCATTTCGCTTTTTTATTCTTCAGTACGATACTGTTTTTAATTCTACAGCTGTTTTATGTTTTTAATCTATTCTTGTATTTTATTCTTTTATTTTCGTTTTTATTTATTCCTCTGTACAACACTTTGGTCCACTGTAGTTGTTTTAAGGTGCTTTACAAAACAAGTAGAGACAGAGCTTAATTGTTAATCTTCCCCTATAAGTTGCTTTGGAAAAAAAAGCATCTGCCAAATGCATAAATGTAAACGAATGTAAAAGGCCCCAACTCAATCAGTGACTTATCTCACAAAGCAATCATTTGTAATGTTAGATCTCATCAGGTGGTGCTATAATTTAATAATCTATGCATAAGATGTTAAATATCATCACAGAGGTTGTAAGTAGTTTTTTTCCTGAAATGAGCCACTCCCGGATGCATGCTCCCATTCCTCTTCAAAGAAGCCAAAGCTATGACTTGTTTACACCCAGGCTTTGGCATCTCCACCAGTTTGATCATCTTTGACATGCTAAAAACCTACCTGTCCAGACACCAGATGCATGTTTACAGTCAGAGATGAATCATGGCACGGCAATATATGCTAATTATTGCTGGGTGTGGTGTGTTTCTGACTGAAAGTGCATATCAAGTATTTGGAACTATAAGTTTTCCTCCAGTATTTGCTTATAAATGAAGATATCTGAACTTTACATTTATCAAAAAGTAGAAATGGTGGTATGGTGATAATTCGCAGTAAGTGGTAACATTAGCTCCACTGTCCACTCACCCAAGATGCCAGATTTGTGATCAGTGGATAACAGGGGCGGCTGCTCGTCTTTCAGAGAGGGGAAGCACATTGTCGGCTTACATCAAAAAAATTGTCAAGTTATTTAAACATAAATTCGGCCCTCCATTCCTTGTGATTTGTATATTTGTACATTTACAGTGCAAGAAATGAGTAAGTAATTTCGTAGTGGTTTCTCTCTCGATTTCACAAGCAGAATGTGCGACGGTATCAAACTGAACTCTGTGAAGTGAAGGAGTAGATCTCAAAATAGCTGTCAGTCAAATGGGATTCAGCCTTTTGACTGATCCTCCAATCAGCACGTGGAAGGCCAGCATCCAGCCAAGCTCTGCCCACAGCTCCATTCACCCCCAGAGACGCCGAGCGTCTGGGGGCGGGACAACATCGTGGCATTTATCCAATTACCGTCCAGTTTTGAGGCAATGAAAAAAACTGTTCCACTCAGTCCCATTGAAGTGCATGGACACTGAGCGTCTACGGACAAATGCACTGAGCATAGAACGTATGAGAAAACAGCGCAACAGGAATGTATGAGAAGTGAACAACATCGAGTCTGTTGATTTGTGATAAAGCTCATCTGTGAGATGAACGTGTTCTAACACATTTGTAGTCAATAAAATGTCAACACAACCGTACATATTTGATCATTTAATTTTCATAATTTTAGGGGAAGTCGAGCTTCCCTTGCAGTCTATGAGAAATCGCCTCTGGTGGATAACATTTGACCACTTCTTTAATACAGTCTAGGGAGAAAGTTCAGCCAAAAGTAATAACATAACTCAGCATTATGTTTGCTGCACAAGTGTTAACTGGTGTTGTACATTCTAACCAAAACAATATATACTTGTCTCAGCCTGCCTAGTGCTAAAGATAAAAAAAAATTTACAAGTAAATTTAATGCTCCATTTGAATTTATTTTTTTTTAAAGAAATAATTACAGTGTGCTACCTACTGTCCTCACTGTTCAGATCCAGCTGGAGGAGGAGGAAGAAGGAGGCGGAAAGATCAGAACCAAATAGGAAAGAGACCAGAAAAGATCAAGGACAAAGCAATGAAAAGATGATGAATGAGATAATCATGAACAAATCCTGCTTTCTGTTGCCCCTCCTCCTCTTCTCTTTCTCATTCTGTCTCTTTGAGCAAATTAATGTCTTCATAGTTGATATAATAAATTGTTGTACAGCTGTTTTGAGGCTCCTCACGGGAAAACACAGAGAGGAAGCGGGAGGGAGGAAAATAATCTTTGAACGGAACTGAACTGACAAAGAGATGAGAGAGAGGCTGTTTATGTGTATGTTTGTGTATGTGTTTAAGGGCATAAATGAGACTGAATTAGAACTACGAACGAAGGCACTCATCCATATTAATAAACTGCGGCTTTCTCACTCGACTCCTGGGGCCAATACCTCCCCTCTGTCTAATACATCAAATCCCATCTTTGATCACGTGGCTGTTTGTTGTCATAATTAACTCGAGTTCAGCCCTGTCTGTGGTATTTTCGCTTTATGACATTTGCTTGGCATTTCAACTTCATTACGACGGTGCCCGTCCCCTCTGCTGGTGGACAGTTGTGACAGGACACACCATACGGCCACAAAAACCTACCACGGGTCGGGCTCTGGTTTTAATTTTGTCTGGGAGAATAATCACTCACAGTTCACTGATGTATTTGTGGTCCTGTCTTGGTTTTTATTTGATGTTTTAGGAAATACATTGGTATTTACAAATACATTTTTGGACAAATCCTTGAAATGTTTTATTTTCAATAGACCATGGCAGGTAATTAATTACTTACCCTGTACACATAAATCCCATGCATGTAGTAAGAGTAGAGAACACAGAACAGGCAAGTTAAAAGGTATGTATGAGCGATCTTTTCTGTTTCACATTCATCCATGATCAACCTTACCATAAGCAGCGACACGACTGCACAAGGTGTCACTTTTTAAATAACTGTAACCTATAATTTCCATACACCTATAATACATTTACATTCTATTAAGACTTGAAGTTATACATAATTAACGCTCTGTCCACTTGTGAGTATGTCTGCTGTGTGGGCTTTGACCATAGACTGCATATAAACACATGCTGGCTTGTCAACTGCCATTTTGAGATGCATGACAGGGAAATAAGTGGGTGGAGTTGGAGAAGAGCAAAGGAGGAAACAAGAACATACTGACAGCACCAAGCACGTCAATTAACATCCATTCATCCATTTACTTAACCACCTAGTCCTTGTGGGGGTCATGGTGGTACCAGAGTCTATTCCAGCTACCAGTAGGTGAAGGCAAGGTATACCGTGGACCTTCATCAGTTCATCACAGGGCTCACACACACACACACACACACACACACACACACACACACACACACACACATATATATGTATATATATATATATACATACACACTACCGGTCAAAAGTTTTAGAACACCCCAATTTTTCCAGTTTTGTATTGAAATTCAAGCAGTTTAAATCCAATGAACAGCTTATATATATATATATATATATATA
The DNA here is from genome assembly GCF_902148855.1 of Sphaeramia orbicularis. Lineage (NCBI taxonomy): Eukaryota > Metazoa > Chordata > Actinopteri > Kurtiformes > Apogonidae > Sphaeramia > Sphaeramia orbicularis. The sequence goes on from NC_043966.1 coordinate 46,226,248, forward strand.
TATATATATATATATATATATATATATATATATATATATATATATATATATAGACACGCACACAAATATAAAAAATGCTAATAATGGCTACCTGAGCTATTTGACAGGCTGGCTATAATTCATTATGAATGAATGATTATCAACTGATGCAGCTGAGTTACACTACTTATTGTAATTAACCACATATGTAAATAAGTAACTGACACTTTTGTTGGTGTAACCCCTTAAAACCAACTACAGCAGCGCAGCCTGTCAGGGAGAAAAACAAGAGTTATGCAGTAAACAAGGACTCTAAATGTCCAACTCGGCAGCTGACATGATGCTAGCTGTCAATCAAACCCACACAGGGCAGCAGACACTAAATTTAGCATAACTTTTTGGTTTTTTGTTCAGTCTAAACAGGTGAGTTATATAATAGTGACAAATGAACTATAGGGACAAAACCAATACCAGACTGTAAAAAATGGCAGAGAAAAAATTTCTACTGTAAAGTTGTTCATTTTAACATGGATGTCTATGGGGTTTGACTCACTTTCAGTGCCGGTTAGTAAAGATTTTGACACATTTTGAGCATTTGAAGCTCTTCTTAAATAAATAAAATGTGTTGTTTTTTTTTGTTTTTTTTCCTGAGCGTCACCTCTACTCTAGTTATGTATAAAAAGTTACATTAACAATACCATTGGAAAGTTTAATCATGGTACTTAAATAATTACAATTTTTAGCCTGTTACCCTAACTGTATGCACACACGCACACACACATGCACATGCACACACACACACACACGCACGCATGCATGCACGCACGCACACACACACACACAGACATATCCCTGCATGAAGTTCATAAAGAGTCGACATGTGATACATTTTTATGTCCAAGATTTTGCAAACAAAGACACAGTTAGAATTTCTGAAGACAGGAGTAACAAAAGTGAGTGCACCCTTAGGAGGAGAAGAAATACCTGCTCATCTGTATTTATAAATAATTTGTTAAGTGAAAACAATGATGAGTGTACTCAGTGTTTTTAAATAGAATGAGAGAGCGCTTCATTGTAACCACTCTGTCCTAATATACGTAACTAAGAGGGCGATTCAGGGACGAGCACTGAACATGTAAGAAGTGATGCATAAGTGACAATTGTTGTAAAGGCTTAATGATAATGGATGCTTCAGTATTTCATGTGTGTGTTAGTAATGATGAATCAGAGCTGAGGGAGAATGAAGCAGTTCAGTAAGTAGCTGCTAAAGTAATTCAAGGAGAGTTAAATGTCTGAACATCTGATGTATATGAAAGCAGTGACAGGAAGAAATTCACTGACCCTTATGTTTTATAGCCATTTGGAACATTTGAATAATTACCTTACTACTACTACTCAGACACTTAGACACAAAATTAAATAGAAATAAAAAGAAATTTAATTATGAAAATACAATTAATGATTAATGATTGATACTAAAAATGATAATAAAAAAATTGGAATACACTAAATGAGTTATTGGGCAGGAATACCAGTGCCAGTCCATCCTATTTAGAAGTCGAAGGAAACTTCATTACAAAACCAACAGACATTGCTGATCATTACCTCCGCCAAGGAGGTTATGTTTTTGCCAGGGTTTGTTTGTTTGTTTGTCTGTCTGTTTGTTTGTTTGTCTGTCTGTTAGTGTGCAACATAACTCAAAAAGTTATGGACAGATTTGGATGAAATTTTCAGGGTTTGTTGGAAATGGGATAAGGAAGAAATGATTAAATTTTGATGGTGATCGGGGGTGGGGGGGCCCCGGGGGGGGGCACTGATCAGCCTTGGAGGAGGTCTGCGCTCTCCGAGTGCTTCTAGTTTTAATAAGTATTTCATAGAAAAAGGGGAGAAATTAACTATTAACATGCCAAATACAGACAATAGTATATCGTACTTATTAATTAAAAAAATGAAATTATGAAGGATAAAATTTGTAAATTTAAAATCGACACAGTGAGTGTGAGTAAAGTAGAAAATATGATAAAGACCTATGAAAATAAACCACCTGGTGTCGATGGCCTTGACTGTAAGCTTCTTGGACTGGTTGCAGATTCTGTTGCCCCTGCTATTTGTCACATTTTGAACTTAAGTTTTACAAAATGTTTATGTCCACAAGAGTGGAAAGAGCCAAGATAATTCCACTGCCCAAAGTTAAGAAATTAACATTGTCTGTCCGATTAGTTTATTGCCATGTTGAGTAAAAGGATGGAAAGAATTGTGTATGAACAAATTAAAGAATATATGTCAATCATCAAGTTAGTTGCAAATTTCCATCATGCATTTAGAAAAGGACACTCAATGGCGACTGCTCTGACTCAGATGACTGATGACTGACTGAGGGAAATTCATGATGAGAAAACAGTGGGTGTTGTGCTGTTAGATTTCTCAGCAGCTTTTGATATCATTGATCATGAATGATCACTGGAAAAACTGGAATGTTATGGGTTAGATCAGTTGTCATTATTTTGGTTCAGGAGTTATTTAACTGACAGGACACAGTCTGTTTACTTTAGTGGTAGTCACTCTGATGTCAAAGTTATAACACAATTGTTAAGATCTAATAAGTAATAAGCAAATAAATTTTTTTCGACTATACATTAAATTACCATTAATTTGGTTGGTTATGTTTTCTATTTTTCTGGTTTAGTTTCACTTTTTTTTTTTTTAATGTTTTTGCTTCCTTGTTTAGTTGTATGCATTGTTGTTTTTTTCTTTTTCCTGTATTGAATGCTGGGTAACTGAATTTGTTCTGTAGGACAGGCATTAATATAAGCATTCTGCTTCTGCCTTTTCAGTCACTAACCTGTTAGTAATGTTTGTAGTGTTGACACTGGTTGTATTATGTGATGACTGAATAAACAATTTCATCATCAATATATGCAGATGATCTATCTATCTATCTATCTATCTATCTATCTATCTATCTATCTATCTATCTATCTATCTATCTATCTATCTATCTATCTATCTATCTATCTATCTATCTGTCTGTATGTCTGTATGTCTGTATGTGTGTGTGTGTGTGTATATAGATAGATAGATAGATAGATAGATAGATAGATAGATAGATAGATAGATAGATAGATAGATAGATAGATAGATAGATAGATAGATAGATGCATGCACTACAAATGAGTTGTTGCAGATGAACTGAGATTGGTAGTGCAAAGGGTAGAGAGAAATAAATTGGTTCTGAATGTATCCAAGACTAATAGCATGGTTCTTGGCTCCAATTATTTCATCAGCAAGAATGTAGAGTTAAAACTTAGAATAAATGATGTGTATATTGATAAAGTGCATGAAACCAAACTTCTGGGCATCATAATAGATAACACATTGTCTTGTAACTGCTAAAATGAGAAGTGTGAGCTCTGTGATTAAGAGATTTGCAACTTTTTTGACACCAAAAGCAACAAAACAGGTAACTCAGGCCTTGATATTGTCTGTCCTTGATTATTGCCCATTAGTCTGGTCTAATGCCAAAGCAGACTTAATTAAGAAATTACAGATGATACAGTACAGAGCAACACACATAGTACACTACTGTAATTATAGAACAAATATTGTTTCAGTGTATACAAGTCTTAATTGGTTATTAGTAAAGGACAGGTTGTTATATTCATTATTAGTATTTGTTAGAAATATCTCTGTTACAAAGACTCCGTACATTCTGAATCAGTTTAGTACAGATAAACATAATTTCGTGACAAGACATGCGACAGCAGGTAATTTTACTTTACTGAAAATAAAGACTAAAGCTTTCAAACGAACAGTCATGTACAGAGCTATGTTTGAATTTATTTTTGGAATAAACTTGTATAAGTGTAGATTATTGTTATAATTAGTATTATTTTTATCTATATTAGTATTAATGTTGGCTTTTCCAAATGATAAGTGTGCTGTGTCTGCTCTCATTGCTTTTGTTTACTCATGATTGTTGTTGTAATTTGTGTTAGTATACTGGTGGTAATAGTAGTTATGGTACTGATCACAGTACGAATAAAGTAATGTTATTGGAAATAAGATAAAATTATATGGATGTTGTGATGAATGTAATGATGGGGACAATAATAATTGTTGCAGTTGTGATTATAGTTATGGGTGTTAATATTGTATATTGCATAATGATATGACACATGTAATATGATTGAAGAAATTATTTATTTATAGTACTAAATATAATATGTATTATGTCTTACTAAGGAAATAGCAATGATAAAATTTTTTCCATGACATTCACACTCACTTTTGAAGAACAGCACCATGCATGCTGTGTTTTCTCTTACCATGTTTTTTCTTGTTTTTTCTTTCTAGCTTGTAATGTATATATGTATTGTATAATTTTATGCATGTACTGGACACCAGGAAAAATAGTGGCAGCATTAGCTACAGCTAATGGGGATCCAAAAAATAAATAAAGAAATAAATAAATAAAACCCTTAAAGATTAAAAGCATGAAATGAGTCAAATAAAAGGATGTCTCATAGACTTTGGCAGTTGTTTTATGCCAGGAACAACTTGCTTTTTACACTCAGTTTGGTATGTATATAATAAATCTACCTTCAAAGGACTCAGACTCAAGAAGACTTTTGTTGTTGTAGTTCAATCACTCAAAGTTTTTGCATTCATCTAACCCTGGTGAAGATTCTGCACCAATATTATTTTTGTGTTTTTGAGACCTGCCTTCATTCTATTGGACACTCTCTGTCTTTGGATGTTCTGTCACTTTTATATGATTATATCTCTGAGGTCATATTATAGTGTTGCATTTTGTACATCAAACATTAATGCACACATTTCAACACTAATTAAAAGGACTCTGGCTGATATTTCCTTTCTATATCTCAACTTTCAGTTTCCATTACAGTTATTACAGTTGGGGTGGTCTGGTAGCAAAGTCATGAACTGTAATGTCTCTGGTTTGACTCTTGGTCTGGGTGACCTCCATAAACTACACTGCCTGGCCAAAAAAAAAGGGTCCCCACCATGATTTAACTCAGCAAATAGTTCAGATCTGTCCATTAGATAATTACTGTAGTGATTAATATATTTGAGTTCTTTAACCCCAACTGATGCAACGAGTAGCTTCTCATTTCTTAAACCATCATTGATAAAGAGCATAAAGATTGGACTGTGTTTCAATAGAAAAACAGCCATGTGGTCTGATGAGTACAGACTAACCCTGTTTAGAGAGTGACGGATGCATTAGGGTGAGAAGAGAGGTGGATGAAGATTACCCATCATGCATAGTGCCTACAGTACAAGGATGTGGGAGCAGTGTTATGATCTAGGGTTGTTTCAGTTGGTCAGTTTGAAGTGCAATGTTGTGTTTCCCAAAAAAAAAAAAAAATAAATAAATAAATGTTGCATAAGTTTATTGAAACAAATCCACAGCGAATGCATCCCATAATCACAGGTGAAGGTGGCCCACCTTTACCTAATTGAGATTGTAAGGTTTTTTTGTCCAGGCTGTGTCGTTTCCTGCTTCCTTTCTATGTCCATGCATTGAAAGATACAAATACCCCAAAAATCAGCTAAACTTGTTTTTAATATTACCACTCATTTGCTTTATAAAGAACAATTCTTGGTATTCAGAGAGTGCACTCACCTCTGAGACTCTGATTCCAAAAACCATGACACACAGACTAACATACATGTACAAAATGTGACACATGCACACAACACACACAGGTTCACATTGGCTCAGCTTTATTACTAATAAAAAAAAGTCCTAATTTGATCCTGATGTTTCCTGTCGTAAGAATTCAGTAAGATATATTTCATCAGTGTAAGCTGATGAAAAAAGCTGAAAATGTTTTTTCTGCTGCTGCAAATGTAATTACAGGTATAACACACACACATACACAAATCAACAGCAGTTACAAAGACAAAGCGCTCTTCTCAGCTTCAAGCTGTCATCGACCTGAATCATCGGTGCTCTGGGTACGCTTGATTCGCCACGGCTTGCTGAGCGTTCAGGAAGGAGGACAAGGGTAGCAATCAACACGATTAATAGAACAGTAGATTCACAATAGTCTTGACACCTGCAGGGTGACATGAGGAGCACGGAGGAAGACGGGGAGCCCTCACTTGTCTTGTGATGCAATGAGCTCTAAAATATTCTCAGCCAGGCATGAATTCAAAAGAAGGACCTGGTGGGGTGAAGGATGGAAAAGAGGGGAGAAAGATGTTATTTTAGTTGGAGGACTGACAGAGAGAAGAGACAAAGGGATGGGAAGAAAAATAAAAAAAGGAAGCTTGAAAATTTGGATGATTTTCCATCCTTTCTCCCATCACCTCCCCGTTCCTCCCCCCAGCGTTCACACTGACACACTCACACAGATCTGTAGCCGGAGTTGTCATCCTGCTGGTCATCACATGCCTAATTCAGAGGAACAAAACAGGTCAGGACACACACATACTCACTAGTGCGCTCGCCCACAGATGTAGCTTGACTTGTCACGCTGTGATGTAAGTCTGCTGATCATAACACAACTAATCCTGAGGAACAAAGCAGGTCAGGAACACACACGCCCACACACATAGAAACCACTGGGGGGAAATGGATCACAATGAGAATGTATTCTCATAGTCTTACCTAATATTTAAATTATACAATCACAGCTTTAATAAGAGATGAGATCCTTTTTTTGGAATATTTTAACCTAGCAGTAGACTTTTGAATTCCACCACTGCCTCAGGGTGTTTCTACAGGTAAAGTGACGGTCATCCTCTGATGTTGCCATCATCTGTATCTACAACTTTAACATTTTCTTGTCAGTTTCTCTTCCTGTTACATCCTCTTGACATCCTCCAAAAGCTGGAAAAATGATCTTGCTCTGGTCAGACATCGTCAGTGTCTAACTCAAAGCGTCAGTGGGTAAGGTTGCAGATAATTGTCTGCTTATATGGTGCGAGGGTTGGAGTTTGTTTTGTGCTGGGAACTGAATGTTTGTTGTTAGCTTTTCCATCACTAACCTCAGTTATCATCAGTGTACCAGCCTGTAAACTCAACATTTTTCACTTTTGTTCATTAAAGCTACTAATAATAATATTAATAATCAATTAGATTTCTATAGTACTTTTCAAGGCACCCAAAGCCCTTTACATTATTGATCCATTATTCATTCACTCTCACATTCACACCCTGGTGGTGGTAAACTATGTTTGTAGTTGCCCTGGGGCAGGCTGAGTCTCGTCTAGGTTGCCTCTGATCAGCAATCTGTAATTACAGCTGTCAATCCCATATTAAACCCTCATACCTGTCTGAAACACCTGTCATTAGACTAGGGATGCAATTATATGAAAATTTCATATCACGGTTATTGTGACCAAAATTATCACGGTTATCATTATTATGGTGGTATTGTTGAAATTGTGCTCAAAATATTCAAAAAGTACTAATACACACACTGAAGTAATTTAACCAAGTTGTATTTAAAAATAAATAAATAAATAAATTAAATAATAGGCACAATGTACCTTCTGTTGGCAGAAACATTCAAATATTAACCTTTAGGGGTCTGAGCCTATTTTGTCCATTTTTCAGTACTTTTGATTTTGCCTTTATATACTATATAAACAAATGTTTATTATACCCATGTTTGGTATCTTTTTTTTTGGCACAACTTCATCTCTATCATCTGCCTATTATTTTTTCACCTAAAACTATATATAAAAACATAAAAGGCCAGAAAACAAAAAAATATGTAAAATCCGATGTGAAAAATGTGTACAATTTATTGCATAAATAACACAAAGATACTTAACGAACCTTTTCAAAGACTTTGAAAGTGAATATTGGTTCCAAATATTAGGTATATAAAATTAAAATTGTAATAAATTACAACTATACTCAAACATTTGACATAAAAGCAGAACTTTACATTGGGTTTTTTCCCCTAAAAGTGCGGTAATCAAACACAGTTATCATGATAATTAGAATTTAAACGGTAATGCTCATTTTACCGCGGTTTATCATTATACCGGTAATCGCTACATCCCTACATTAGACAAAATCAAGGTGTCAAGTGTCAAAGTCTCTTGCCCTCTCAGACAACTTGAATTACAATACACTGAAGGGTCATTATAGAATTTTAACCAAACAACACTAAGCCTATTCCAACTACCATTGGGTGAGGATAGGGTACACCCAGGATGTGTCTCCAGCGCATCACAGAGCTGGCATATAGAGACAAACAAGCATTTACCTATAGCTGATTTAGACTGACTATCTTTGGATGATGAGAGGAAGCTGCAGTACCCAGAAAGAAAAATATTTTTAATTTATGCATCACAATTTCTTATCTTGAACACCTCCTACTAGTGGTTTGGGTGCACAACGCTGTAGATTAAAAGCATTCATATAAAGAGGTTTATTCAGACTCTAGTTTTGGTAGTGAAACATCATATTAAGCATTAATATGAGTATTAGATGCTAATATATTTTTTTTTTTATTGAATAGACTATCAAAAGTTTGCACCACTCCCTTCCATTTGACTAAAAACTATTTCTGATATGGTCAGTCTGTCCTCATGGAGTTGATTACACCAGGCAGTATACTGTGAATATTATGTAAATGCAACTACTGACTAAGCAGTACTCTGGACAGTTGAAAATGAGCAGTGTATGTGCAGATGTTGTGTTTGGACATATCAACAACAGCTGTTCTTTATGAGTGAAAACACATGTTAACATCTCAGAGCTTTAGAAGTCAAAATCTGGCAGGACCTCAATACATCATGAGCCAAGAAAAGTCTGGAAAACTGTTATCAAATACTCCAGCTGTCACATGTAAATGCCAAACATCATAGTTTCTGCCAGCTATATTTACAGATGATAGTGTTTTACCCATTCAGAAAGAAAAGTCATGTTAAATCCTCCTTTCCAGAGATCAAGGATTCCCTGTCATCTTGTAACCTTATCTGTCCCTGTGTAAAATGAAACAACTGTTTCATGTTGAAAAGAAATTGATTTACTTTTGTTCAATATTTTATTATGATGAAAATGATTTTAGCCTGCTTACAGCTTCTCATTTCTGTAGTAAAACTTTAAATCATTACATGACATGCAGATAATCACCAGTCTTCCAAAATCTTAATACATGCAGCTGCATGTCTTCAGTGGTGTTTCTGACTGTGGGATACCCCCCCCCCCCCTGTCACCAAACTGTCTCACCAGTTTATTGCCAACTAATATTTGGCTCTCCTTCTGGGGTCATTAAATCTTCCCTTGCAAGGGCTGGCTTTTTTTTTTGAGAGGCCATGGGACTATTCAACCAAATTCCTAACCTCCATCCAAGATAATTTAATCTGTTGTTGGTGGCTTTTTTTGCAGTGCCATATATTTGCACTTGGCAATTCTGCGCTTCCTGTGCAAAGGCAGTGGTTCAATTTTTGGGGAAAAAACTTGGCTCATCTGCCATGAAACCAACAAATGATTCCTACACTGAGTGTGATAAGTGTTAATGGAGATAAAAGAGATCATTTGATGAATAAATGTGGCTCCATCTTGATCCCTTTAACTGCTGTTGGCTTTGGCCTTTAAGCATCTGGAAATAAGTTGTTACTCTGCACATTCAATTTATTAATTTTTATATTTAAATACTAACAAATGATTTTTACAAAATACAAAGAGGAAAGGGCTTGAGGGGGGAATCCGGTTGTTTTTCATAGTGGGGCTTTGCCACATATGATCTGAAAATATCCAGTTTAAATATGGATATATGAATATATTATTACTATATTACTATAAAGGACAATATAGAATATTATATGTATTTGTTTTACACATGCATATGTTTTTTTTTTTTTTTTTTTAAATTAATATCTGGTATTAATATCCAGTAGGATAAGTTGTAAGTGGGTATTATCATATTAGTGTATATAGGAAAAAGGATGTGATACTGTTATACTATCATTATTATCATTATTATTATTATTATTATTATTATTATTATTATTATTATTATTTATTCATTTATGCATTTATTTATTTTGTTGTTTGTTTGTTTATCAGTCATTTATGTACCAGTACTTATATTTTGTTTGTTGATTTTTGATTTGATTTCACTGTCTACATGTTCGAAATAAAGATGTCATTCATTCATTCATTCATTCATTCATTCGTTCACATAGACCTACTTCATGTCTAGATCATGTTCACTTGTGAATATTTTGTTCTAATGTGGAAAATAGCTTGACAACATCCGTTCACATTATAAAACAAAGCAAAAATCTGTTTGTTTTGATACATTCCCTGTAGAATTAAATAAATCTATGCAAATGTCTTAGGGAAGTTTATCTCTGAACTTATTTCACACAAATTTGTGCTATTAAAGAGGAGCAAGTTCCCCTGCCAAGGTATAAATTACTTCTCAAAATGCCACAGTGAGGACAACAGAGATGATGATACAAAATACCTCTGCAGGAACTTACATGTAATGTCACTGAGATAGACAGCAGCTAAGTAAGCTTAGAGAGAAAAAAAATGACTGCCTAGAAGTCTTGTGGTCCTGAACTGAGATGAGTATGAGTTCCATGTACAGACAGCTACAGCTACTGTGATAATTACTATGAGCTCAAATGCTAGTTCAGTGGGCTATGGATATGTTTACTGATTATGTTTGGGGAATCTTAAATGACCACTAAGACACTGGCAGAACATGTCTGCTATCAGAGCTGTCATTTTGCTATGGACCAGCTGCTAGAGGTTATTATTTTCAGTATTGTCACACTCCCTTCATCTCAATAAGACGGGTTGTTCAAACGATCGTGATTTTTTAAAACACATCATTTTAGATAGAATCATTCACTTGGACTCAATGATTCAATCAAGTGATTAATGTTTGGTGGTCAAAGGTCAAGTTCACTGTGAACACCATGACGCAAACACATTTTCCTATGAAAAAAATTCACACACATATGATATAGTACAATATGGTGATGTACTAAAAGTTATGTGTAAGGTCGACTTTGCTGTTATGACTCTGATACCTATGGAGCACTTTGTGTATTGTTTTTAATCTGGCCTGTAAACCTGTATCTGCATCCTCAAATGGACGTCCATCAGTCCCTAGTCCATGGGAGTGGATCCCTCCTTCACTGTGGTTCTCCCTGAGGTTTCTCTTTACCCACTGGGTTTTTGGAGGTTTTCCTTGCCGAGAAGGAGGGTCTAAGGACAGGGGATGCCAGGGACATTAATCCATTTCCTTCATCTATTGTTTATTTGACTGTTGTTTGTTTTCATATTTAACTAATTCTGTAGAGCCCTGTGAGGCAACCATGTTGTGATAAAGGGCTCTACAAATAAAATTGAATTGAATTGAATCTGTTTAGTGCAGTTTATCCTGTTGCATATAGGGGTGCTAATTATCAGCCAAATGGCAAGGACTGATATCCTCTATTGTTTACGAATCGTTAGCAATCAACCACCTTACGTCCAAAAGTAAACTCATTTATAAATTGCCAAGTCTTAATGAAGAGATGCAATGAAGTCTTTACAGCAGTGTTTTTCAACCTTGGGGTCGGGACCCAATGTGGGATCGCCAGAAATTCAAATGGGGTCGCCTGAAATTTCTAGTGATTGATAAAAAAAACAAAAACAAATAAAATAAAAAAACTTACTAATAAAAAATATATGGTGAGTTGACAGAGACAATCACAATACATAAAAGACATGACAAACTCTGAAACTGAAACTGAAGCACTGTGGGACTGTTTATCTGTCAAATGTTCATTGCAGTCTGTTTCAGTTGCTTGAGTTATTGTTTGTTCAGTATTAATTGTCAGCCTTGTGAATCCAAGCTGGACTGACTGTACGTATCCTGACCAAGGAAAATAAAATTCTCATTTTGTGCAGTAATCTACACCTGGCTTTTCTGCCTCCGTCCATAACAATATACATTATATAGACTAAATGTGTCTAAAATTAATGTTTATTTGCAACATAGTATAGCAAACTATTACATGATCAAAAATAAATTAATTTTGGCAAAAAAAAGTCTCCATTTTGAATGTCTGGGGTCACCAGAAATTTGTGACGTTAAAATGGAGTCACAAGCCAAAAAAGGTTGGGAACAACTGGTTTATAGTGTGACAATTCTGAGAGGCTAACATTTGTCCTAAATCTGACGTAAATCTTTAACCATGTTTACTTCAAAACATAACATAACATTAACAATTAACTTGTGCTTTCACTACTGCCCCGTAGAATAGTAGATATTTGTGCTGGGCTCACTTGAATAATAATGTAATTTAATATAAACATGTGACTGTTTTACTGTTTAATAACTTAATGAATACACTTTAGAGATGCAGGTGTTGTCAGCAGGTTTACTGGCTCAGTGTCTTGCAGGAAACATCCTCTGGTGCACAGGAAATGATCAGATTTGAAGACTTTCTCAGCAGCAAACAGCAGTGTGTTTGGAATCAGAAGCTCAAAATGTGAACACTAAAGCCAATAAAAAGAAGACAACCCACCACTGGCCATGCTGTTTGACAGATGTGGACGCAGCTCTGAAACAACCACAGCAATGAACGCTTGAAAGCAAATATGGAAGCCTGTAAAAGCATTGATTTTCCTTATTATGGTGAAAAAGTACAGCCTGTCAGAAGTGTTCACTTTCCGTGTTGCTTGTCCCACTTCCAACACAACCTTTAGTCACAGAGTGATGATTTTTCCTCCAATTAAAGTCAGTGAAAAAGATGTGATATCCCTCACTCCTTCCATCTTATTTCCTCTCCTCGTTCTTTCCTGTCCCTCAGTTCCTCCTCTGCTTTATTTGTCCTCCTTTTTTTTTTCCACTCTCCAACTTCTACTGTTCTTCTCCAAACTTATTACATTTGTCTGGGAGACACTCAGATTGAATTTCTGAGATCCAAAGGATAAAACAGAAACTAAGAAATAGAGGAAAATTTGACCATTCGCTGCATAAACTAACCAGAAGAGATAAGCCCAAATATTCTTAAATATAACCAAACTGTCTTGTATTCAGTGAACAACCTGCCAGTGGGGTAAACACATTTTGCTTGGCTGGATTTCCAAAACTACAATAAAAGTCTGAACAGTGAAGACCTTATGGGAAAAATGCCAAAATTGAAGCATATTGTGCTTATTACAAAACAATCTGGTTCCTCTGCTGGGATATAATACAGACTAGAGTTTGAGCTTGTTGGTTAAATCTGTATTGGCTGGAATATCTTTTTAAGACAATGTTATATGTACTGTATATATATTTAAAAATAGGATTACTTGACCAATAAAAAACTGCTTAATGAGATTATTTTTCTCTCCAGAAAAATAAAACCAATTTACCAGAAACAAGTCTATTTAATAATTTCCTTGAAATTCCTCTTTTGCAGGGCATTCACTCCTCTGGGAACTATGAAGAAAATATGACAGTCTGTTAAGTTTCTATAACACAACATGAAATTAAAGCAGTACATTTTAGGTGACTAGATGAGAGAGGAAGTGAGATATGATTACAAATGGTTACTCAAGATACATGTACAAATGCATTGTTTTTTTTCCCTCCCTCAAGTTTTTGTTAAAGGTGTTGGAGACTTTCATGACCAATTTTTCATCAAATTCATAAAACCTCAGTCATAGCCTCAGTATCAAGAATCTGTAAGTCTTTCTGTGATTACTCACCTGAATCTCCTACATTACGGTGAACAGTTTCTTGGTGCCATCCACCATAAACAAACCATTTGTTTACAAACCAAGCCGAGCGGTAACTCGGGCATCTTCGGAATTTTGTCGCGACGTGCATTGTGGGAAGAGAAGGCTCACGCAGCCGCCTGACAGCAGCAGCTGGAACAGACATGACGCGGAAACGGCAGGAGCTCCCTTCCCTCTATGCATATTCCTCCAGCCATTTTCGCATCGTGTTTCATCCATATAATACTGCATGGTTGCGCTGCCGTTGTCAGGCGGCTGCGCGAACCTCCCTTTCCCACAATGCCCGTCGCGACAAAATTCCGAAGATGCCTGAGTGACCTCCCGGCTCTATTTGTAAACACATTCTTTGTTTATGGTGGATGACACTTTGAAATTGTTCACCGCAATGCAAGAGATTCAGGTGAGTAATCACAGAAAGACTTACAGATTCATGATACTGAGGATATGACTGAGGTTTTACAGATGTGATGAAAAAGTGGTCTCAAAAGCCTCCCGCACTTTTAAATGTTTTACAAATATATAGGAAACAGACAAATACAACAACCCAGCCAGCATGTCCATGTGGACCCCAGAAGGGTTACATTTGGGATGCATGTAAGGGTCCAATTTGGGTTTGTCTGCAGTTTCCATGGTGACCCTGCATGTGTTTGCCCATATCAGAATCAGAATCAGAGATCTGAATATATCATATTATTTATTCTTCACACTATTTATCCCACGATATTTATCTTTCATGTCATTTGCACTACTTCTCATGTTATTTGCACTACTTAAATTCTATGTTTTACATATATCTTAGTTTGCAATATGCTTTATTTTTTAATGTAAATAACTGTGCCTTTTACTGATATTTGTTGTTGTTTTACTAATATTTGTTGTCTGTCTGTAAATGCTTGCATTGAACCTGAGAGCTCTACCTCAATTTCGTTTTACTCGGTACAATGACAATAAAGAGATTCTGATTTTGATTCTGATTCTTCTATGGGCAAACACATGTGGGGCCACCATGGAAACTGCGGACAAACCTACATGGGACCCTTATATCCAGGCCAATTTTAACCCTTCTGGGACCCACATGGACATGCTGGCTGGGAAGAAAACATAGAACATGTTCTATGCATATACAGTTGTCTGTGATTCATCCTGTACAGTTTGTACTATATAGTTCCAATCAGGCAGTCTCAGTGTGTACAGGGCATAAAATAAATGTTTATGTTCCTCATGGAATCATGTACATGTAAAGTCAGTGGAATAAAGAAGTTACATTATGAAGGTTTGAAGGGGACAATAAGGAGGTGGCTACCTTTGTTGTCTTTTTCATTTTAACTTTTCTCTGACCCTTTTCAAAACCATAACCATGTTAATGATTGTATGTAAACCCAAATGTAACTTTGTGTTTGTCATTGGCGATATAATAATCATCTTCTGACTTAATTTAGTTGCTTCTTTGACTCTTTTGGGACCCTACTGAAGTTGCTTTCATGCCTAAATGCAGCAGTTACATGGAATTTTCTGTCAATGGTATCTTGCGTCACTTTGGAGTGACATGAAATTGACCTTTACTGTTGTTGATTTTGATTTATTTATGATTAAAAAAAACCCACATATTTTCAGCCAGACTTAAGCAGTATTTCTGTCGGCTCATTATCTTCATCTCTTTCTCTGCTATGATTCTATGTTAACCTGTCTATTACATGATTTAGCCTTTCTTTTGTCTTTTTTTCATCTCATCTTTATCCCTTTCCATTTTTTCACCTCGCGCCCCGTCATCGTCGGTGTCTGGATTTGTCCATCCTCCCGCTGAGTGAGCCAGAGAGAACAGGACTGTCTTTGTACTCTTTGTCCTTCCCCTGAGGCTGTAATGAAACTTTAATCTGCTGTGTTTGTTTAAATACAAATTCAGGTGCAAGAAGCATGTCTTCATCATGTAGTCCCATGGTGCATGATGTTGTAGCTTTCTCACACATCAAATAAGCCAAAACCACTTCCCATTACACATTAATGTAGGTGTTTTTTTTTTTATAGAAAGTTATGATATATTTTCAACCTTTCAAAAATGTTGGTTTTCTCGGCACATAATCTAACGTAGCCTTGTGAGGAGATGCAGACCTGTACTGTCACCAGGTTTGGAAAGATATTAAGAAAATACTAGTTTGATTATTTATATATCACTGCATGTTCCATTCAAAGACACACTGTAGGTTTTTAGAAAGAAAGATCATATATGCTTGTTCCTTCCTTGTATCTATTCTGTCAAATTTGACATTTTGCTTAAAGAAATGCTGATCTAGAAGATTTCTAGTGCCCCTGAGAAATTACATTCATAAACTCTCGTGGGGCGACTGTGGGTTTCTGGTGATTTGGAATTTAGCCCCGTGTTTGTGTTACAGCCAAAAAATTCTGTTTTTAGTCAAATGGAAATACTTTATTGTGTGGTCCTGATGTCAAGGCTCACCAACTAAAGTGCTGGAAGATAGAAAAAGGTTCTGTACTGTAACTGTCCTGCATCTAATCCATCTCATCATTTTTCGAGATGTCCTTAAGTTTGTTATTTCAGTGAATATATTATCCATATCACCCAGACTTAACCAACCAAACAGATAAGATTGGATAATGACTGCAGTAATTTATGTTTCAGCTGCAACAAGTTCTTTAACCCCAGCTGATGCATTTCTTAAACAACCATTGGGTTATTATGGAGTATAAGAACTGGACAATGTCAGGATTCACCAGGTTAAAATTGTGAAAGAGTGATCCAGAAGCATGAGACACCACAGAGTCCAGACCTGAACCCCACTGAGAATCCTGAAGAGACCTGGTGGTTCAACAAAGCATGTCGATTTGCATGAGACTAATATTGTCATCTATCCATATCACCTCTTACCGGTGGTGTCTCATCAATAGGGGGGGCTAGGGTGCTGCCCCACCTGTCTCACATGAAGAAGAAGATGATAGGAATCACATAAAATAATTTTATAAAAATATTCATTCATTCATTTTCTGAACCCGCTTTATCCTCACTAGGGTCACGGGGGTCGCTTGGAGCCTATCCCAGCTACTTATGGGCAAAGGTGGGGTACACCCTGGACATGTTGTCAGTTCATCACAGGGCTGACTTTATAAAAACATTAATATTTAAATAAACAAGCTATACATGATACAGCCTGTGAGTACTATGTATAACTTGCATTCAAGTGTAGTTACCTCCACCAGGAGGTATTGTGATCGTTTTGCTTTGTTTGGTTGTGTGAGTGCGTGTTTGTTTGTTTGTTAGCAAGATAACTCAAAAAGTTATAGACAGATTTTCATGAAATTTGCAGGAAATGTTGATACTCGCACAAGGAAGAAATGATGAAATTTTGGTGGTGATGGGGGGGGGGGGGCAGATCTGTCTTGGAGGAGGTCTACGCTCTCCGAGTGCTTTTCTTGTTTAAAAATGTTTTCAGTTGTTAAGCAAGTAGTCAAATCATGTGTTTCTGGTTTGGGGAGCAAAAATCTGGGTCCAAGGCTCTCCATTTACTATAATACTTTTTGTTATAAATGGTGCATGTGCAGTGGACCCCCTTCAATACAAGAGACAGCAGAGCCTCAGGGCGAAAAAAATTGCATCCAAGCCCCACCCGCAGAAGTAAACGTCACATCCCGAAGTCAAGACCTTCCTCAGAAATGGGATCAGCACATAGGTTCCCAAATAATACTACCGGGCTGTGTCTTAGTGGCTGGATAGCTCCGTGATTATCACAACTGGCTGCTATGCTGGAGGCTGGGGGATTGTGAGTGGTATTGCTGATTTACCTTTGTCTTTGCATTGATTTTCTAATTTTTTAATGCCAAGCGATCTATCTGCACTGCCTTCACCCCTGGTCTAAATGCAAAGGGCATATTATCACTGGAAAAGACACTTGTCAGGGACATGCCTGACTTTAACAACAGAGTCATGGGAAAATTTGAATGTTTGAAGGAAAAATTTACATATAAAAAAATACAAGACTGAAAACACAGGCTGTATATTTTTATTTTAATTTAAATGAATATTTTCAAACAGTGGTGTATATACATGTATCCTAGTGGTGATATGTGGTTATAGTGCAGCAGATATTGCGCCCCACCCAAAAAAATTTCACCAGCCTCCACTGCCTATTACTATGACTTATTTTGTGAAATCTGATGTTTCTTGGAATAGTGGTAGAATTTTTACTTAACATAATTCAGACATGGCCGATTGCTATAGATGAAATGAAAAGATGTCCACAGTTAATTCTGGCCTTGAGCTCAAGTCAGGTTGACACACTGACAGCACTCACTTACACTTAGGAAAGGGAAAAACTTGGTTTAATCCAGAGAAAAAAATTAATGTGATAAAAATGTATCCCAGTGTATTTATTTCTGTTTAAATCAAACCACAATCTTAATAGATCTTAATAAAAAAAATACCTGTTATATATTCAAATATCACTGAAAAAAGGCATTTTTTATGCTTTACATAAAAAATACAACATAATATTACCTGTGAAATTGATAAAAAGTCTGAAATTACTTTAAAAGGGACTACAAAGATGACCTGATCTGATAGACCAGCACAGAAAGTCAACTTTAGATTTTACATTTTTGCAGATCACAGGATGCATAAAAGCTTGGAGATCCGGAGGTCAGCTATATATTCTGAAACTGACCATCTATGCCTTAAATGTATTCAGAGTGATTTTTAAATCTTTTTTTTTTTTTTAAACTGACAGGAAGTCAATGAAGTGCATTTAAAATTGATACGATGTGTTCTCTCTCCCTCCTGTTCAATGTGGTGAAAAGTCTGGCTGCTGTATTTTGATTAAACTATGAGTGTATTGAGGTTATCTTGACTGAAGCAAGTGGAAAGTCCATTGCTGTGATCCAGCTTGGAGGGAAAATCAGGAATGATGGTTTCTAGAGTCTTGGTGGATAAAAATATCCAGATTTAGCATAGTTTTATTAACAAAAAAACAAACAAACACTGACTGTACACATGAATTGCCATATCACCCAAAATACCAAAGTAATAACAGGGATGCAATAACAAATAAAAAAGAGCACTGAGAGACTATATCATCCTAACACATAACAATGTGGTCTATGGGATTTGATACAGTAACAACGTAAAGTCAGCAGAGTAACCTTGAAATGAGAGAAAAGGCAATGCATTCATCCCCCAAAGTCTGTTTATATTGACGATTATGTGACTGTAAAGATGCTGAAGGGTCAGTTGGTGTAGACGGGGATTGCAGCAGGCAGCTCCAGCTGTGAAAGTGTGTAATTGTGTGAGTGCAAAGCACGGCATCACTGAAGAAAGAGGAGCTGTGTTCTCAGTAAGCCTCCTCTGGAGGAGGGAAGCTTTTTAAGTCAACCCCTCAATCCTGTTTTGTCTGAAATCTTCCCCCTGTAGGCTGGTGGGTGTGTGAATGATACTATTAGCTCCTTTTTTTTTTTTTTGCGGTTCAATTTAATCTCCTGTCTGGACCTGTTGTATTTCGTTTTTTGATTTGTGGAGATTACACTTCTATCAATATTCTATTATTTTGATCTTTGCACGAGAGAGAGTAGTTGCTATGGCAGCAGTGCAAAAAAAATAAAAAAATTTAAAAAAAGCTAAATTTCTACATTTGGGTTTTACAAGTCAGAATGTTATGAGTAAACTTTATGATTTATAATTAACAGACAGGTTCATTCTCATTTAAAGGGTTTGATATTGTAGTGGAAGAGGCCACAGCTGCACTGTGGAGCTGTTTATGTTTGACACAGAGAAATGAGATCAGAAAAAACAAGTGTTACATAAATTAATATAAATGGTCTCCTGTAAGTGACTGATTTTAATACAATTTCAGAGGCTTTTCTTTTCAAAGTGCAAGTTGTTTGGCTTTCTTAACATTTTTTGTTAGATGAAGAATTTCTATTGAACAAAAATGACATATAATGTACAAATACAGATCAAGCTTAAAATACGAAGCCACACCAGATCAGGTCAAGAAAGTAAAACACAAACATATACCCCATATGATTAAGACATGCAAACTCCATTTCCATAAAAGCTGGGACATTTTCTGAAATAAAATAAAATGGTTAATTTATGTGAAGTACCAAGAGGAGACTTTCAGTGTTTTAACCAACCAACTTATCTGCATTTTCCAAAGAAATCAGATTAGATGTTTATGCTTGCAATACTATCAACGACCTTGACCTCCATTTGTGAGCTTTAGTGCTTCACTTTCCTGTATGTTATTGCTACCTGACTGTAAGATATTAAAGCATATAGTATAAAACTCAACTGGCTTGGTGATAAAAATAAATAAATAAATAAAAAAGTAAATAAAAACAGAATGAACTGATTTGCAAATCTCATTAACCCATATTTTATTCACAATAGAACACAGAGCTTATCAAATGTTAATTTGATGGCAGCGACACGAACAACAGTTTGTAAATGTCTGGAACTGAGGAGACCAACTGATGGAATTTGGGAAAAGGAATGTCATCTTATTTTTGTCTAATATAGGATTATAGCTGCTCAACAGTCCTGGGTTTTCT
This sequence comes from Sphaeramia orbicularis, assembly GCF_902148855.1. NCBI lineage: Eukaryota > Metazoa > Chordata > Actinopteri > Kurtiformes > Apogonidae > Sphaeramia > Sphaeramia orbicularis. The sequence continues at coordinate 46,246,502 of NC_043966.1, forward strand.
TTGTTGCATTTTTGGTTCCAAAGTTCTGGACTGCATGCAGGCCAGTTCAGCACCCAGACTCTTCTACGATGAACCCATGATGATGTTACAGACATAAGACATGGTTTAGTATTGTCTTGCTTTTGAACTGAGCACTGATAAGATGGATAAGATGGATGCTCTCGCTGCTCTTCAGTCCAGAGGATGAGGTGTCCATGGGTTCCAAAAAGAATTTCAAAGTTAGATTTATCTGACAGAATAGTTTTACACTTGGCCTGTGTCCATTTTAAATGAGCTTTGGACCAGAGAAAATGGCGTCCTTTAAGAGTCATGTCCACTCATGGCTTCTTCTGTGCATGACAGAGGTTTTACCTCCATTTGTGGATGGTGCAATGAATTGTGTTCACAGACAGTGGTTTCTGAAAGTATTCCTGAGCCCATGTAGTGATCTCCATTGATTTCCATCTGGTTTTAATGTAATGTCTGAGGACCTGGAGATCACAGACCTCCAAAATTGATTTTCGGCCTTTTACCTTGTGCGCTGAGATTTTTTGAGTCTTTGGATAATATATACTGTAGATAATTCATTGTCTTCACAGGAATGTTATTCTGAAATTATTACAAAACTCTTTTTTTTATTCATCGATACCAGGGGTACCCACACTTTTTTGGCTTGTGAGCTACTTTTAAAATGACCAAGCCAAAATGATCTGCTACTACTATCCATTTATATACGTATATATCAGTGGCTTCTCAGTAGTAAACACTAATGGCTTTGATGCGGGAGACTGGGGTTTGAATTTTGGCAGGTACCAACAATGTTAATTTAGCCTGGAGACAAACTGGAAATTTTTTAATGCCATGCGGTCTACCTGCATTACTCTCGCAATCTACAAGTCCATTGCAATTGACGTATTGGACACCCCTCATGTATACTACTCTAACTCTCGTCTTGTTACTGACCTGTTGCATTTTAACATAAGTCCAGGCAAAATGTTTCCCCTGCTGTTTCTTCTTTCTACCACTTACCCTTCCAGCCTTTTGTTACCCTTTCCCAAGTTTCTGGAGACATGTATCTGCCATTAAATTCCAAATTTCTGTCTTAAAATGGTTTGTTTACTCAGATAAAACATTTGCTATTTTTCTAAATTCTATTGTGAATGTGGGTTTATGAGATAAAGTGGGAGTTACTTTTTGAACATAAAACATATAAGTTAGATGTTTAAATATGTATTTGTCCTGTGATTTGTGGAGCTGTTTCCCCCACAACAACAGAAATGCTTATTTGGTGAGTTCCAAACACATCAAATTTGATTTTCTCTGTGCCACCTGACATAAAAGTCTACATATCCCTGTAAAACTCACAGTGGGAATGGTGACAGTGTTAGTAAATCAGCGTCCTATTCAATATTAATAAGCTGGCTTCAGGATTTGTCTCTTCATAAAACCACCTGAGAGTCTTTGCTGTCTAGTTTGCAGCTTTTGAAAAGCCAAGAACAAACTAGAGGACTTTAAAAATTCTACCCAACTGTGCACAGGCTCAGCATCACATATTTGACGAGTGACTACTGCAGATTAGAGGAGTCCCTGTTCACATCAGACCAGCACACACAGCTTGTCCTTTTTTGCAAAACTCAGACATGTTTAATTTCATTTTAAATCAAGGCTATCTCATTCCAGGTTCCTACCAATTGCCTGTGTGACTCCAACATGCTATCTTACTGAAACAAAATCGTAAAAAGTGGAGTGAGTTTGCACTGCATATCAACCAGCTTGTATGTTGGTGGTAGTATACTGTGGGTTCAATTGAATGTTTCATGCTCTAAATAACTTCTGGACCATGCAGTGTATGTGTGGGTAGAAAACAATTTCATTCGCTAAGTTAAAAAAAATGCTGCAAACACTAACCCCAAATCCAAATCCCCAAGTTCAACAAAAGCTACACCAAGTTCATTCCAATCTGGGCAGAAACCCACGACTGCGATGCAGACACTAATCAACTTTCATCAGAGTCACTGCTACATAATGCAGGTAAATGAGGTGCTGTGGATTTAAATTAAATGTTTAATACACTAAGACAGGTTGCTATTGAAGTTTACTGGAGTCAATTTGATAAATATGCCAGAATATAAATGTCAGTAGCAGTAGTGTGTGAGCACATTGATTATATTTTTTCTTTTGTTTAGTTTCCCTGGTGATCGAGGAATTTAGTCTCAATTGTTCACATCCCCCGAAACCAAGATACTGAGGAAATCTGATACAATTCCAACTTGTTCTTTGTGCACAAATATTCTGCAAGAAAATGTTTGAAGTAACTACATACCTGTGTCCAGACAGCTTTGAAATTCCTTCCACATACAAGAGAGTAATGTAGCGAGTGAGGAGTACTCGCAAAGGTTTAGATAGTTGTGACAACTCCACCTGGGGAATTTCACCCCAGGAAATTAGTACATAAAACTTGGTTTCATAGTTTCAGCAAAAAAATACCACAGGAGGCATGAGACAGTCTCAGAACAGTAATGATTTTATTTGACAATATGTATTAAAAACAACCATTATATAAAGAAAAATCTAGCACAGAGGCCCATAAATGTGAACAGGGCCGTGGCTTATCACAGCGGCACTGATCAAAAAGGGAAAAAAAAGGACAGCGAACCAACACCCGTGATACTGCACATCAAACCAAAAAGGGAATTGTTAGGAGGGTCCACCACCAGGGATCACACTGCCGCCCCAGGCCCACGGCACCTGTTCAAAGACAGGAAACAAAATTAAGAACAGGCCACGGGCTGCACCCAAACCCACAAACAAGCAAAACAAGATAAACTAAAGATTCAGTTAAACAAATCCAATAAAATGACAACCTATAAACACAAACTACTAAATAAAAAAACCTCATACACTTAATTCTAAAACATAATCCAACGATACACAAAATCAACGGAACAAAAAAAGGAAACCCCTGGAGAGAAAACTGGAGTGGGTCTGCGGAGCTCCCGGTGACATGCAAGCCACCGAGCCTCGGAATGAAGCAGGGCTAACCGGGGCCAACCGCGGATAGCCACTCGAAACAGATCTAAAAACGTCACAGAGCCAGAACAGCAGTGCCTCCAGGAAGAGGGGAATTATGGAAGGCCACCAGTAACAGAGGCCTTTAAGAGAAGGCAAATAGACAAATTCAGTCATTGAAAATACCAATCCAATGAATATTTATCTGTACTTACCACACACAAGCTCTGAAGCCCAGCCGCACAGAGGATTGGGGGTGGGGGGGGCACCTCAACCATGCTGCAGCATAAAAATCATAATCAGCCGGGAGTCAGGTGGCAGACAGGAAACCCAACATAAGGGCAGACAATAGTGACCTACTACGGGACACGTGACAGTGCCCCAACAGAGCCCCAGTGGGACAAAGCACTCTCCCCACTGCAGCAGCAGTCAGCTTAGCTACAATGAATAGAAGGTGTTACTAACACACACTTTACGCACCTGAACCGAAGTGCCTTACCTATTACACAGAGGCACGTCGGTCAACAACCACCACGATATACAGCTCAGCTCTACAACTGGGTGAAGTCACAAACACAGTGCCTTGCCATGTGGCTGCAGCCACCACCAGAGGGAGGGAGAACGAGATCTAAAGGTATGGACACACCTGTATATATAAGGGCGTGTAGTGCCTCCCACTAATCAGAGTGAAGCCGTGCCAACTCAGCGTAGGTCAGAGGGGAAGGGGGGCGGGGCAAGTCCCCCCAGCCACAGTGACAAGACTGAAAGACTCAAATAGTGCATACAGTGTTGATACTCAGAGTTATGTGACTAAATGTAAAGTAAATACTTTGGTTTTGGTCACTGACAACCTATGTAATTTAATTATAATTATAGTTACAGCTGTGGAATATAACATTCGATTTTGCTCCTCTCAATACAATAATTCCATCTTTAAGGAGATTTCTGTAAAAGCACCATCGAGGGTAGGATGGGTTTTAAGGAGCTGTTTCTACATGTAGACAGATTCATTAATTTTACATTATGTGTTCAAACTTTGGACAGTTGCTTTTTGATTATTATTTTTTTAATTTCATCCGCTTATCAAATCTATGTGCAACTTGAGTGTGCAATGTCTAACTGTCATGTTTGGCTCCAACTTGTCAACTGCACCAAGGTAGGCATAGTGTTCATGACAAATTCATGTTTAAGGAACGGAAATTCAGCAAAATTCCCTCTAAAGTTAGAAAAGTTATTGATATTCAGCAGCGTAAAACCTGTTTACCAGTGGTGAAAATACTGTGAGCATGAAATGCTTGATGTCAAGCCTAAGTAAACATCTTAGAATCAGAATCAGAATGGTTTTATTTGCCAAATGCAAAATGTACACAGGAGTTTGACTTGATGATGGAGCATATTAAAAACCACAAGAGTCTATGTCTGGGTTTGGTGTTTGGTTTAGGATGATGAAATGGAGGATATCAGGCCAGTTTTGATAGTGGCTCTGTAGACCTGTTTTGTCTGCATACTAATACAGTTACATTTGTTTAAGAAACCTCTACAAGTATATAAAATAAATCTAATAAAATAAGCTTTCTCTAGAAAATATTTAATTTCGGTGTGTTCAAAATATAATTTAGTCCAAAATTTTGTGTGGTCCCCATCCAATAGACTACATATTTATTTTAAGCTCCAAATTAAAGTTTTTAAGGCTTTCCATCTGCCCAGTTTAATTTAGGAAAAAGAAAAAGTAAAACACTTTAAATAGCCAATATTACTATTGATCTGGGTAATATGTCCGCCTGCCTGTCAGTTGGTCAGTAGTTGGTGTCATTGCTCAGGTTCCCTGACTCATCTACAAATGTGAAAACACTATGCTACTTTCTGTTATCACAATAGTTACCTGTTTTGTAAAATGTGCCTACGTGGTGAACTCAACCACAAACCACAGGACATTTTCTGTAGCTTGCAGGTTTGGCATGTTTTCAGTTTTGCAGTCCTCTTTCTGCATGGATTTGTGTGTCTGCAGTACTGAGTGACTAGTAATGTCCTTGCAGCTGATGTCTGATGGCTCACAAAAAGCCCTCTAACACGTTGCCACAAGATCTGCATATTTTGCATGTTTCCTTTCACTGGCCCCCTTGATACTCGGTTCCAAGTAATGGTACATCTGACCATAGTGGAGTGGCTGCAATGTACACAAGGAACTTGAGTTGCCTCCCTAGGTTGACTTGGTCCTTCAAGCCATGAGCAGTGGCAGGAAGCACTGCAGTGAAGCTTGGTTGCTGGTATGTCTTCCTCCAGATCTTACAAAGGAGATGGTATGTTTGGGGCTGGTTTGGTCCCTGCTGTTTGTGGAGTGCTAGTGCAGGGGTGGCCAACCCTGGTCCTGGAGAGCCCCCATCCTGCATGTTTTAGATGTATCCCTCTTCCAACACACCTGATCCAAATGATAAGCCTATCATCAAACTCTGCAGATGCCTGATAATGACCGTCAGGTGTGCTGGAAGAGGGAAACGTTTAAAACATGCAGGATAGTGGCTCTCCAGGACCAGGTTTGGCCACCCCTGTGCTAGTGCTTCTGGTACAGATGTGGTTCAGCTTAGACTCATTAAAGGTCTTGTATTATGCTATTTTTCAGTCACGTCATATAGGTCTCAGAAGCCCAAAAACATAGTATTTAAGTTTGTTTGCCCCAAAATCATCCTTTTTTCGGAGTTTCAGTGGTCGAAAAAGTCACTCTCACCAGCCCTCCTCAGAACAGGCTGTTTCTGGGCCCGCTTCCCGGTATGCTAATGAACGCATCTGTCCACGCCCACTCCCCCTCCCCTCTCTGGGAGAGGACGCGGCTTACGCTAGCGGTACTACGTGCTAATGTTGACTGTGAGGCCATCATACACACGTCTCAGACAGAACGTCTTTCCAAACACTGGCTTTCTTTGCCTTGAGGCGTGATTGAGCCCCGACGGAAAACGGCAGTGTTGTGTCGGGTTCGTGGACCTGACACGGAAAGACGCCTGCCGCCACTAATGCAGGCAGCTACTAACGAGCTTGATGCTAACTATACTGATGCCAACCACAAAAGGCCCGTGTTCAAAGTAGTTCTGTTGAATGTCTCTTGATATTATCAGCTCTTGCATGTTAACGGGGACGCAAACGTTAGCAGCAGTAACTGAGCTATGTTAGCTGCCATGCTAACGTTAGACGTACACATCAACCACCAGCTTATCCGTAATGTAGGGTTATGCAATAAAGATACAAAAAAATGATAAGAACTTACATCTCCCACACTTGTACTTGGGTCACGAAGCGTTGGTACTGCGTCCGTCTTGATTCGGAGTCTTTGTGCTAAGCCGGAGCTGTATGGGCCCATGTTAAAAAAACACTCGTCCGTGAAATGCCGGGGACACACATACAAGCGTTTGGGAATGTTGTTTGGTCCATGACCATCACAGATAGAATCCAGACACTTTTTACGGAGAGGCTCGGAAGTGGGGAGCAAAAATAAACTATCGTGTTGGTGTGTGCAGCCAACAACACCACAACTTGCGTGTCTCGCCTTCGCCATGTTTGTTGTCCAAGAGGTACTTTGCCAGGGTGGGGCTCACCTTTTCATGCAGGGTGGGGGCACAGTCAGGGGGAGGAGTTAAATCCGCTTATGTCGTCATAAGCGGACCCAACTCAAACTCGGCCGTTTGAGCAGGCATTTTCACAAAATGTGGTGTAGCAAGGCAGGGAGGAAACAGACAGTTTTCAAATTCGAACCTCATAATGAGGCTACTGCAACACACACTACTATAAGAAAACTTTCACAAAGTGAGATTTGCATAATACGGGACCTTTAAGAAATGTATGATGTTATGGCAATCCAATGTGTATTTTTGCAAATTTTGGTAACAGTGAAATGCCAAATCCCTTTCAGATTAAAAATTTGGGAACCTCTGATTTATGCGAATGTGTATATACTACATCTATGTAAACATTACTTTTGCTTTCTCATGGATGTCTGCTTGTACATGCATGTTATCTTGTGTGTTTATGTGAATAAGCACGTATGTGTGTTAGGATTTCACCTCTGTATGTGCTTTTATGCGCGGGCGAGGTGATGAAAGAAAGAGATGACAGCAACAGTATGAATAAGCCCTCTGTGTCACTTCAGCTAAACAGTCAAAAACTCTTGGCAACCTAACAAAGTTAATGTGGACAGGAGAGGAAAAGAAGGTTGGACAATGGGAGGACAGACTGAAGAGGAGGTTTGAGATAGAAGGGCAGGAGGCAAAACTGGAGGAGGACTGGAGTTAGGTAATAAGGGCGGGTTGAAGTGAAAAGGGGTGAGATAGAGCAACTAAGGATAAGCGAAAGGCTGATAGATGAGGCGGAAAGGTGAGTGGTAAAGACAAAATAAAAAGGACAAGGCAGGAGGTGTCACATGCAGGGCTTTGCTTTTGTCAGGCCAAATGTGAGGACAGAGCGTGGTTGTGTGTGTATGACGGGGGTAAAGGTTGACAGGACTATGATGCCATCAGATGACATTTAGCTGACAGGGGCCAGGCAACAGATGGGGCAGGAGATGAGACTGGAAGTGTGTGCGTCTTTGGCCATGTTCATGTCCGTTTACATCAGCGTGTGTTTGTGTGTGCCGTACACAGGGACACCTTTGGTTTCAGGAATGATATGACGCTAATTGGTCCAAAAGGTTGCCGGGTTCAAGTTACACGTTCATCATGTGGGCATCCTGTTGGCTTATCGTCACAACCAAAGTGACCAGGTATACAGCGGCCTGTCACTCACATGAACTACTTCTGCTTGTGCTTCTTTCGGAATTTCATCTTCTAATCAGTGCAGAATGCTCAGAGGACACAGCTCCATCAATCTAATTTAAGAAAACAGTATATTGTGTGTAAGAGAAGGATTTCTGATGCCCCCAAGGGAGCCATTTACACTGCCGAGTCATCACATTCTGGCTTCTGGTCATTAGGACCATATCATTACCTTTCTTTGTGACATTTCATCCATTATTTTCTTTTTTTTTTGTTGATTTATTTAAACAATATTTATTTGGCTTTTTTTCTGCCACTGTATGACTTTTAGGGACAAACACAGCAACATATTAATGAGGCAACAACCAAACTCAACTTTCACACGGCGGCTTATGAATAACTGTATAAATCATATGCAGTGGTCAACTTTGATTTCTAGTATTCTGGGAACCGTATGTGTTCTCAGTGTCCGATTGCTGCTCATTAGTTTGAGATTTCTTCATTTCATGTCAAAGTCTGTGTCATAGTGACCTTCAGCCTCCACAGTCCTGTAGTGCAGGGGTGTCAAACTCATTTTAGTTCAGGGGCCACATTCAGCTAAATTAGATCTGAAGTGGGCCGAATTAGTAAAATAATAACATAATAATATATAAATAATGTCAACCCCAAACTTTTCTCTATGTTTAAGAGCAAAAAAAGTTAATTTACATCATGAAAAGGTTTACATCTACAAACTATCCTTTCAAACAATGTGAATAAGATGAACAAACCGAAAAAATAAGAGTAATTTTAACAATATTCTGCCTCAGTTTATCATTTACACATGTACATTATAACTTACAGATCACAGTGGATCTACAAATAGACACAACATTTAATAACAGGCAGATCTTGTTAAAATTGTATTTACTTCTCTTAACACATTTCAAGAAGTTCATATTTGTTCAGGTTATTCACCTTTTTTTTTTTGCAAAATTATACTTTGTTTTAGTGTAAATACATGAAAATATTTAGATTTACAAAGAGAAAAATTTGGAGTTGTCATTATTGTGTTATTATGATAGTATTTTACCGATTTGACCCACTTGAGATTGAATTGGTCTTAATGTGGAACCTGAACTAAAAGAATTGTTAATATCTTAGAGTAATTTTTGCATTTCACAAATTCATCCCAAGGGCCAGATTGGACCCTTTGGCGGGCCAGATTTGGCCCCCGGGCTGCATGTTTGACACCTGTGCTCTAGTGTTACATATAATACATATATACTTATACTACATATTAGGGATGTAAACAATTAATCAACTATCAATTAATTGTCTATAAGAATTTGCTCAATTAAACCTTTCATGCATAGTGGTCACTACATTGGACAGTTACTCTACAGCTTTAATCTTGTATATTCATGGGTTTTGTTGTTTTAGTTCCATATCAGCCAACACAGTGGGCACTTATGCATCATGTCATAAACTGCAATTCATACCATTATTGTAACTTTGCTGTTCTTGGTTGGTTCTTGAGTGGAAATCAATTGTTAATTGTTATTTTTTGCATATTATCTCCATGAAGTGAGTAATAACTAGTATTAGAATATGTTAAAATGAGAGAAAACATCAGATTAGCTGCATTAAACATGGTTACATTTCACTGTTTTCATATCACTTTATGATATTGGGTTTTAAATACATGTTTCTTTGCTTCAAGAATAAAATTCATGGTGTAGCTGAGCGGACATTTTTGTAACTCCATGAAAAACAGGTTGATTTAAAAAAAAATTCAATCACATTGTTTTTTTTTTTTTTCATGCCTAAAGAGGAATAAAAACACTCAGGAAAAAAAAATCTTGATTAAGGTTCTAATAATTCATGCATGAAAGGGTTAAATTATTGTTGGTTAATTGCCCTTTTCCACGGCGGTGTTTGTGGTGTCGACAGTAGGGGGCGCCACTACCCAAACTAGGTTTCATCACTGAAGTTCAATAACAGGGGAGTCACCCAATCCACACCTGTCCGAATGGGATTTCCACTGAATCTCACTCCATCATGTCAGGTAGTAATGCAAAGTGTCAGAAATGCCCACTTCTTCTAAACTGCCCCTCTTCAGATCCATTTATTTTATTGAATTTCTCAGCAGAATTTATTTAGTTCTACTACATAAATGTCATTTCTTGTACTGTATCCAATGGTACAATAATCAGTCATTAAGGAATATAACATTCTTTTTTCCATGAAGTATATAAACAATATTTAGCTTTTATTCTTATATACCCTATTGAAAGAGCAACTCAGTTTCTCAGCAAAATCGCCGCTTATCAATTAATCGTTAATCGATCAGTAAGGTCAACCAAATAATGATTAATGGATTAATCGATAATTTTTACATAAGCCTTTGTTTGTCTATTTCATTGTGTTTATTTTATTGCATTACATAACATTATATTAAATAATTAGACTAGAGAGTCAGAACCAGGAAAAATGAGTGCAAGTGGTGAAACTGAATAAATCAGCTCACAAATTGCAGTAACAATATAGTGTCACACAGGGCAAAACAATCGAGTGTGCCGCAAATCATTAGCAAAGTCATTATGCACTTAATTGATGTCAGCTCCCAGATTCTATGAGGTTTCCCACAGTGTGTGGCTGATGTAGCTTGTGTTCACTCTGAATTAATGGCAATGCAAACTGAAATGATAAGAGTTTAAATGCTTTAATTGGCATATCTCACACCAACAGTACAAGTATTGACAATAATGTTTCCAGAGGGACACTGCAGCTGATGGTCAAACCACGGAGGTTAACAACATCTAGTGTCATGTTTGAGATGGTAAATTACACTTTTTTTCAGTTCCTCTGCAATGGACGCTACATACAATTCATAAGCAATTTAACATCATCCAATTTACTCAACAAAGTGTAAAAAATAACCTTTGAGTTACACACTACTCTGCAAAAATAACTCCTAACTTATATACTACACTATAAAAATAACTTCGAAATTGCCCAATACACTGTAAAACATCCTTATTTTACGTAATACTTAAAAGCAACCTATCAATTTCCAGACTACACTTTAAAAATAACTTTAAACTTACACACTATGCTGGACAAAGTCCTCAATCTTCCACAGCACACTGCAAAAAATAACCTCTGACTTAAATGCTACACTGTAAAATACTTCTATCTTACACATTTACCTGTAAAAATAATCTCATACTTATATACTGCACTACACAAATACTATCCAATATATACTATACTGCACCAATTCTATTTTAAAATCTTCTTTTTCGTCCTTCGTAATCGAAGATGACCATCTAATATTGTCAATCATCCGAAATGAGTCCTGAGATGGCTGCAAAGTCCTATTTCGGCCCGGAAAGTTCGATCACAGTGAGGGCATGAAAGTGAAGGAGAACGGGGGGGATTTCGCTTTGGCAAGATTTCCTTGCAGCTCTTTTGGCTTTGGCGATCCTGTTCCCCTCATAGGTCAGGGTTGCTTGTTGAAAGATGGATCTCCAACCCTGCCTATCTTTAGCCAGTGTCTCCCAGTTTGATGGATCTATATTGCAGGTCTTGAGAGCAATTTGAAGTGAGTCTTTATACCTTTTCTTTTGTCCACCATGGGATCTACTTCCTGCTGTTAATTCTCCATAGAGAAGGATTTTTGGGAGGTGATGGTCTGGCATACGGTGTATGTGTCCTGCCCACCGTAGTTGTATTTTCTTTAGGATGGCAAAAATACTTGGTATCTTTGCCTTGGCCAGGACCTCAGTGTCTGGCACCATATCTTGCCATCTGACCTTTAGTAGTTTTCAGAGGCAAGGTAAGTGGAAGTGGTTCAACTTTTTCACATGCCGCTGGTAAACCATCCAGGTCTCAGCTCCTTAGAGGAGGGTGGTCAGTACCGCAGCTTTGTAGACTTCTAGCTTTATCTCAAGTGTTATGCCTCTGCGCTCACATACCGCGGAACGTAATCTGCCAAAGGCAATTCTTGCCTTGGAGATCCTGGCATTTGTCTCATCATCAACATGGACCTGTTGCGAGAGGGTACTCCCTAGGTAAGTAAACTTGTCCACAGCTCGGAGGTCCTCATTGTTGACTTTGATCTTAGGTGCCACGTATGGTTTACCTGGAGTGGGTTGTAACATGACTTCGGTCTTCTTGGTGCTGATTGTAAGACCAAAGTCGTCACAGGCAGACGAAAATAGGTCCATGCTGCGTTGCATGTCACCTTCACTCCTAGCATTTAGGGCACAGTCATCAGCAAGAGGAAGTCCCTTAATTTGGCAATGTGGACTTTGGTCTTGGCCTTGAGATGGTGTAAGTTGAAGAGTTTGCTGTCCATTCTGTACCTTAGTTCGAAACCAGGGTCATCTGGCTTGAATGCATCATTTAGCATGGCAGAGAACATCATGCTGAACAATGTTGGGGCAAGTACACAGCCCTGTTTCACCCCATTTGTGATAGCAAAAGGGTCAGAGAAAAATCCTTCATCAAGCACACAAACTTGCATGCCATTGTGAAATTCTCTTACCACTGCCACAAGTTTGTCGGGGCATCCACATTTTGACATTATTTTCCATAGACCTTCCCTGCTGACAGCATCAAATGCCTTGGTGGGGTCAATAAAGGTGGTGTACCAGTCAACATTTTGTTCCTGACATTTTTCTTGGAGCTGTCGAGTAGCAAAGATCATGTCGATGGTACCTCTGATTTTGCAGAAGCCACACTGGCTTTCTGGGAGGAGTCCTTGCTCAAGTTGCTCAGTGAGTCGATTGAAGATGACTCTGGCAAGGATTTTCCCAGCAATGGATAGTAAGGAGATACCCCTGTGATTGTCACATGATTGTTGATTGCCTTTCTTTTTGTAAAGATGTATGATGTAGGCATCCTTGAACTCCTGTGGGAGTTTAGTTTAGTTCCACATGTCCTGCAGAAGTAAGGTAAGCTTTCCTAGCAGGTTGTGTCCTCCGTGTTTGTAGACCAGGGCAGACGGTTTCTTTTATGTGTCTTTTATAGTTTCTTTCTGGCTTAGATTTATTTTACAATTTCCTTTGTTTATGTTCATTTGTAAAACTATTTTAAGGAAATTGTATTTTTCAGGGTTTTAAATATTTTGGGTTAATCACTGAGATGTTGGATGGATGCGTGTGAGTGTGTGAGTGTGTGTATGTGAGTTTTAATTGTTCGCTGTCGGCCACCAGTGACCCAAGGCACCCAGGCTGTTTTATTAATGGTCTTTCTCTTTTTTTTCTTTGTGGTACAGGTGCTGGGTACCCGAGCGGCAGTCCAACCTGGTGGTGGCGTTTTCACGGTTTCCTTGTGTTCTTTTTTTTTGTGTGTGTGTCATGTCACAGGTGTGGTGGTGGACCCTTCCCCTTATTTTTGGTGTCCTGCCGTGGTGGTAAGTCTCAGCCCTGTCCTCCCTTATTTTGTTTTCGTCAGCCTGAGTGCTGGCTGAAGGCCTGGTGTTTGTGACATTTTAGTTTTTTGTTAACTGTTTAATCATTTTGTTAAATAAAAATCTTTCTTTAACTAAACATTATCTCTCCCGGGTGGATCATTACGAACCTGTGTGACCTTGCTAGTTAACTTTTATTTGTATAATTTTCCCAGGGGTGAAATTCCCCTGGGTGGCGTTGCCGGACAACTTGGTAATTTGATTTCCCCGCTCACTGCCACAGTAGCTTTCTTGTCTCCCGACAGTGGTAGGCAGACAATCATCAATCAGTCATTGATGCCCTTTGGAAGGCTAGGGAGCTTCTTGACCAGGTGTGACTTAACTACGAAGCCAATGCCTGCCTCTCTTCGGTCTTCTTTTGGGCGACCACTCCAGAAAAAGGTGTAACCAGCACCAGTCTCAGTGAGCTGCCCCTCATCGGCAAGGCGCGTTTCACTGAGGGCAGCAATGTTGATTTTATAATGTGAGAGTTCATGACCAACTAACTCTACTTGTAGTGTTTAACCCATCACTCCATACCCATCACCTCCAACATTTTGTACAAATACGGTAACTTCAAACTCCAAAAAAAAAAAAAAAAAAAGCGAATGCAAAGCCCTGAATGTTGCGGTGACTCGGTCCACTACTGTCAGTGGCAGCTGGTAATTATGGGCTGTACACTCGACTATTATATCCACTCATGGATGCTGTGAATAATTCTAAGAATTACCATTAAAAATTACCATTGTTAAGCTATATATAAAATTCATCTGAATATATTTGTGCTGATGGTGCAGACTGGCTCTTAACAGAATGAACTTGTACTGCAGTCTGAAACATTCTGCACTTTCACTGAGTTATAAGCCACGGAACCCATGAATTCGAAATTAGATTCAGTTTGCACTTGAGGGGGAGGTTTATTATTAGATAGTGCTGTCTGTGTGTACACAGAAGAATTAAGATATTATTTAGATTATCTAATTTATTCACCCATTGCATAAAATATTGTTTTTCTAATGAGTGCTCACATGCACCAAGGAGTGTGTGAAATAAATGTGGTCTCTCTCTGTGTCTCCCAGATGCTACCTTTCACGTCTTTAGGGTATTAAAAATAAATAAATAAATAAATAAATAAATAAAGTAATGTTTCCTTATTTCCCTCCTCTGCCTCAGTATTTGTGCTCACTATGAGAAGAGGATGGCTCAATGGTTTGGAAGCGGGCTAAAATGATCCCCCAGGGTGATTAGACAATAAAATACTGGTAAGTACTGTAATGTAGACTACTGGGATACACACTTTGAAATGCACAGAGCTGCAGTTTCATCAGAATAACAGTAATAAAACTGCATTGAAATGAAAGTGTTTCACAGTGGAACACTCTATAATTCAGCCACTCAGTACATCTCTGTCTATTTTGCTAGTGTTTATCACCTGCCAGCCAATCATAAACATTTTCAGTGTCTGTGGTAAAACTGGAGTTAGTAGTAATAGAGAAACGTGCACAATAAAACATAGTTACTGGGTGTTTACTACAGTAAGTGTGTACACATTACACATATCCATATATCCACACTGGAAAATATGCTGTATTTCATAATCATTCATTCATTTTTTTGAACCTGCTTTATCCTCACTAGGGTCAGGGGGGTCACTTGGAGCCTATCCCAGCTACACAGGGGCGAAGGCGGGGTACACCCTGGACGGGTCGCCAGTTCATCACAGGGCTGACATATAGAGACAAACAATCACTCTCACATTCACACCTATAGGCAATTTAGATTAACCGATTAACCTATCAGTGCATGTGTTTGGATGGTGGGAGGAAGCCGGAGTACTCCACCCTCCGCCCTGTATTTCATATATTGAAATGCATAAATTAAATGCATATTAATTTAATATATGAAATACATTTTTTATAATTCAATGTATTTCATATATTAAATTAATATGCATTTTAAGGTTAATCCAACAAAATGGGAAACTTTGCTTTGGTAATACACAAAGTAATATAACAAGTGTTGTATTTGCTCCTACTCATAAGTAAGGGTGTAAGAAAATATCAGTTCTGTAATATATCGTGATATTTCATTTCACAGTACTGTATCAATATTAAAAATTACAGTATTGATATTTTTAGGTATTTGTTGAAATTCATTTTGTTGTTTTTCTTTTTTGGTTATATTTTATTTATTATTATTTAACACTCTTTTATTAAATAATGTTAGTTCCTTTGTTGGGATTGAACAAAAATAATGTTATGATGTTAGTTCTGAACAAACAGAATATGAACATTTGAGCAGGATCTTAAACTGTAATGTCTGTAAAACATAATTTCAGTTTGAACACAGGAACATTTTGTGATATAGCATTAGATCCTGTTGTGATCAAATAAAAATGTGTGTAGTATTTGTGCAGATTTCTAGTGTAATTCAATTCTTCCAGGAAAAAATCTTTTAAAAAAGAAACAAATAAAAATTTGCCTTTTTAACAGTATCATGATATGTTGTGATAGATTGTATCGTGATCCTAGAATTGCGATTTGTATCGTATTGCCAGATTCTTGCCAATACACACCCCTAGTAATAAATGTTCTGGTGGGCCATCTTTAAATTTTTCCTCCATTAATAAAACTAGTGACATTGTCCCCGTGGTACCATTGTACGATAGTGCCCTCCCATGGTGCAACAGCGGCATTGCCCCCATACGCCCTCCCGTGTTGCAACATCGGGACACGTGTCGGACACGCGTCAGACACAGAACCTCTATTATAGTAGGATTTTACAGGTACAAGAGAAGTCCCGCCCCTCCACTGTGCCCCATAGCAGTGTTTCCCAGCCAGTGTGCTGTGGCATTTAAGGATGCTGTGAGAAGTCATCAGGTGGGTCATGGAAAATCATCCAATTTCACCTGTTTGGTACTGTAAGCTAGCAGCGTGATATAGATACATACTACTGCACACAACCAATGATCCACTCTACAACAACAGTCTCCTGTTTCCCTTTGCAAAATAAAAATAAAAGTGAAAGTGAACCGTCCCCGATGCGGTGTGCTCTGTTGATAAAGCCCCCCTCACTAGTGATGCGCGGATCAGCGAGTTACACGCAAACCCCAGGTATCAGGTTTGGACGGGGGGGATATGCCTCCCATACAACGGACCTCAATTCAGGGGTCGCCAAGGGGTCGAGAAATCACTACGAAATTACTTGTTCATTTCTTGCACTGTAAACAAAACACACTCAGTGTACTTCCTTGTTTCAATTTAACATAATTTCAACGTTTTCTTGTTTACTTGGTACGATAAGTCCACTGACCATTTTCTTAAGAAGGAGTGGAGGGCCGAATTTATGTTTAAATAACTTGACTTTTTTTTAATGTAAGCCTACAATGAGCTTCCCCTCTCTGAAAGATGAGCAGCCGCCACTGTATATGTCAGTCGTTTACTCATACGCTGTTTATCAATTTAAAACATAATTTATGGGTCTAGAAAGTAATTTGTCATGAGGATAGTTAAGGAAGATCGAACAGCTCAGTGGACTGCATCTCTTGTGTTATGGGATACACATCACCAACACCAATGTGGCCATTTCTTTAACATATTTCACTTAATTCATTGAGAATGAGGTGAAAAAGTATTAGAGGAGGTGAAAATCACTTCAAGTCTACAGACTTCAGACTTGGACAAAGTGGTAAGTATGATGATGTCACCTCTGCAACTTTCAACAGTAGTTTTTTTTTTTTTTTTTTTTTTACAACAACCTGCAACTTTCTTAACTTGTACAATTACATTCCACTGTCAAGCATCACATTACATGTGTAAATTATGCATAATTCAAACATAATCAAAAAATACCTTCTTTCTGTCTTTTGACTCTAATACATTTTTCCCATGGGATACAACTGGGATGTGCAGGACTTATGGAAGTAAATCTGTGCCATCAGATATTGAACAGTTGTATTTTGTTAGAATCTTTTCTGAATAGTTGTATTTCATAATTTGAATTTTTTTTATATTTGAATTTAAAAAAAAATTAGACAGTTTCATAATCTGAATTCTATTATTCAAAACCAAATGTTTTTTAATTCAATATTCTCAACTACAATGCGTTTCAAATTCAATATAAAAAAAAAAAAATCAATATAGCACGAACATCTTGACCAGGTAAAAGCAATGGAGAAACAAGTCACTTGATCTAACTGTCACTTAATCATGCGTCACGCTGAAGATCACATGACACTCAGGGACATGCTGCATTGGCTGTTGAAGGACGTGCCTAAAGCACTGTCATCTTGGCACAGGCCTTACAGAGGCGGAAGTGTACATACACCTGTCGAGGTAAGACGTACACCATAATCTCAATTTAGAATTATTCACTCCTATTCTTTGGCCGATTTCCAAACGGTTTGATTTGTTAAAAACAACACATGTAGATATGATACAGGATGCTTGGATGTTTAAAAAATGCTGGTTTTACTATCCAAACACAAATTCTACATATTGTTTCCAACAGACGATCTCCTGACAAAACTGTAAAAGATGCTGGACTTCTGTGCCACTTATGGCTGGTCTAATGAGCAGAACATAAGCACAAGATCTGGTGGAATCACTTTTCACTGGCAAGGTGTGAGTAAGGAATAAATTTGAGTGAGCAGGTTGTTAGACAGTGGTATAAATCAAGACCGGAAAGATAGAAACCCTCTGGTCTGCGTCCGGGCTCTACCAGCTCAATTTACATGATCCTGCAGCTGCTTACATGTGAGACAAAATTTTGGTTAAAATGCCATGTTATTTATCTATAAACTGCCTCTTGTTCTAAAGAAAACAGACCTTAGACTGCAGTGATTGATCTGTTGGAATACAGTACTTAATAGATGACAATTAATAATGATAGATACTGGACGTATTAAATACACGGAACAAAAACACCTTTGTTTTTGCTCCATTTTTTCATGAGCTGAACTAAAAAAGTCTAAGACTTTGTCTATGTACAGGGTGGGGACACAAAATTTACAATGAACATTTAGTTGTTTTTTCTCAGCAGGCACTACGTCAATTGTTTTGAAACCAAACATATATTGATGTCATAATCATACCTAACACTATTATCCGTAGTTTTTCAGAAACTTTTGCCCATATGAGCAATCAGGAAAGCAAACGTCAAAGAGTGTGTGATTTGCTGAATGCACTCGTCACACCAAAGGAGATTTCAAAAATAGTTGGAGTGTCCATAAAGACTGTTTATAATGTAAAGAAGAGAATGACTATGAGCAAAATTATTACGAGAAAGTCTGGAAGATACTATTAAAGAAGAATGGGAGAAGTTGTCACCCGAATATTTGAGGAACACTTGCGCAAGTTTCAGGAAGCGTGTGAAGGCAGTTATTGAGAAAGAAGGAGGACACATAGAATAAAAACATTTTGTATTATGTAGATTTTCTTGTGGCAAATAAATTCTCATGAATTTCAATAAACTAATTGGTCATACTCTGTCTTTCAATCCCTGCCTCAAAATATTGTAAATTTTGCTTCCCCACCCTGTACACAAAAGGCCTATTTAGTTTATCCAGTTGTTTTGTGAATGCATGGTCACCTCTGTCTTCAAAGAACAAAGATAGTGACGACCAAATGTAAACTCTAGGATTCAGAATGACAGTTTAAAAATGAATGGCAGATGCTGTGCTGTTTCTGTCCATTTCTTGTACATAACCCCTATGATCGTGTGTCAGTACACTACAGATATATGCAATATACAAGAGAGTTTACAGCAGAGAAACAATGGTCGAATCAAAATCTAAATAATTTAAGACTCATGATTCTTTATTGTCATTCAACATGGTATGATGAATGATGAACATTTAAAAACACACACCTTTAAACCTACTGGGTTCCCGTAGTTCTGTGAGCTCAAACCCTGCCCTCCCCTGCCCCCATGTGCATCACAGAGACACAACAAACAACATGGCGGAGACAGCCAGCGGTAGAGAGCAGCTCCTTCCTGAAAACAGTTGTACGACTTCAGTTGTTTGGAATTGGTTTGGATTCGCAGCATCAGATACAGAATAGGCAAATCCTCACTGTAAAGTATGGCTCAAGGCTGTTGCTACTGGCAGCAGCAGTAAAACAAATCTGTTTCAGCATTTGAAGCAGCAACATGTGACTGAATAGGAGAAGTGTCACCTTCGTTGACAAGACCCTGCTAGCAGCACCCCGTCTAAAAAGCAAAAAACTGTCTTACAAAGTTTTTCAAACTGTGTGCCGCATGACACGAACGGTGCAAGGTGGAAAGCGATTATGGAGGCGATCACTTCACATATCGGCATGGATATGCTGCCGATCTATTCTGTTGAAAAGAAACGGTTTAAGAACTTGCTGAAAGTTTTGGACGCTAGCTATATTCTACCTGCCCGCGAGTATTTTTCTGATGCCCCACTTCCTCAGCTGTACAATACTACTCGGCAAAAGATACAAAGCAAATTGGAATGGATGGACTTTTATGCTGCCACCACTGACCTGTGGTCTAGTCGAACAATGCATCCACACAAGTCTTACGGTCTGTTATATCAACTAGCGGCATTGTACCCGTGGTGCCATTGTGTGTGAAAAGTGCCTATACATTATTGCAAATGCAGCCTTTACATTGTCGCATTGTCTGCTAGCAGTAGAAATTTCATGAACGGCAGCACTTCCGAAACACTTCCGAAAATGGAGTATGGCGGCAGGGATGAAGAATTCAAAGTAGAGAGAGGCTGAAATCACCCAGCATACCTCACAGCATTTGAATACGGACATAAAATTGTGCCTAGTAGATAGTCAGGTCATGTTTCTATTCATTTGGCGAGTTTGGCAGTGATCGGGCCTGTGAAGGCTGAGGAAAATCCGTACAAACTCCCTCCTGTGCTGCAACATTGATCAATCAGACACAGAATGTACATTATATAGTAGGATGACAGCTGGAATCTACGAAGTGTCTGCCTCCAAAAAAGCATATTTCCCAAAGGATCATGCGTGAGAAATTATTGCCCATGTCTTAAAGGATGCTCTCAACTCCTGGGGCCTTTCTGAAGAATGACTCACCTGTATGACTACTAATAGGGGCACCAACATAATCAAAGCTTTGAAGGACAATTAGTGGCCCAGCCTTCAGTGCTCCGGACATCGCCTCCACAATGCTACAGGTAGGTTAGCGTAAATATAAACAAGAAGCACAATTTTCATATTGTATGTAATTATAACATATATTTTAGTACTACTCACTTTCACTGTGGGCCCCTGTTGATTAAATTCAGACTGGGTTTGGTGAGTCATTGTGAGTTCAGAGTTTCATAATCAAATTCATACATTTAAATGGATTCGATTTTTTTCTTTGTCAGTTATGTGATTTCTTTCATTTCTACATTGTTATTAAATATCACATTTTTGTCCTGTGGCCTTTTACAATGTATTTAATCAAAATTCTTATTTACAGTTTCTAAACTTCATTACCACTTGAGTCTGGTATAAACACAGTAAGTATATACAGGCAAAGAATAACATTTCTGAAGTACTTAAGCTGTGTGTGAGAGATGCATGTATGTGCTCAAAGCATGCAGACATGTACACTACTGTGCGAAAGTTTTAGATTTGTTTTTGCAGCAATGAAATGAACATGCATATTTATTTCTCAGTCTCTTTTTTTCAGTTACAGCAAGACAATACAGGACACGTGCACAGCCTTAACAAAAAAATGGAACTAAATGGGTTCTTAAGGTTAAAGTGATATAAACAAATTATCTGTGAATTGGAATAAAACTAAGTTTATGGTGTTCACAAACAGAAAAAAGGAAGAACTTTTTTCATTGTCTATTAATGGTGTTACAATTGAGAAGGTTTCAGAAATTCATTTTTTGGGTGTAATAGTGGACGATAAATTAACATGGAAAAAATATATTGCTCATGTAAAAAAAAAAAAAAAAGTTGTGTAAAAATACTTCTGTATTGAGTAAAGCAAAATATGTGTTGGATTAAACAGCAATGAGAATTTTATATTGTTCACTTATTCGGCCATATTTGAGTTATTGTATTGAAGTATGGGGCAACACATATGTGAGAAACAGAAAGTCATTGTTTTTTTTTTGTTTTTGTTTTTTTTTTGTTTTTGTTTTTTTTACAAAAAAGAGGAATAAGAATCATGTATAATGTTAATTTCAGGGAACATACAAATGAGTTGTTTATTAAATCAGGATTGTTTAAGTTTAAAGAATTAGCTGAATTAAGGACATTGCTGACTGTGTTTAGAGTGAGAAACAGACTTTTGCTGCAAATTTGCAGAGATTATTTGTTTTAGTATCACAGGATGAAGAACATCAAAGGAGGTTTAATTTTAAACAGCAAAGGGTTTGGACTAATGTGAAGTAAATGTGTGTTTCTGTTGTTGGTGTTAGAATGTGGAATTCTTTGGCAATGGAAGAGAAGAGCTGTACAAATATTTTTCAGTTTAAAAGGTTGTATAAGGAAAGAATAGAGAAGCTTTATAAAAGCATGCAGTGAAATAATTTAACTTCTGGATTTTGGATTTGTTTTATTTGCATTGACTATCGTATAAACTGTTTACTGTAATAAGTGTAATGGCTATGTATCTGATGTAAGCAGATGTTTGAAGAAAGGAGCAGGTATTATAAGTTTTCTTCATCCTGCTCCTTTTCAATCATTTAGATTGGAATGAATAAATAAATGAAAAAAAAATAAATAAATGAAAGTCAGTATTTAGTGTGACCCCTGACCCCATGACAAGAAGCAACAAAAACTGTTAGAAACATCTGGCATGTGTTGAATGAAACCTGGAATAAAAAATCAGAAGTTGAATGCCAAAATGTCATATTGTCTGAACAAAAGGATTAAAGACATTTTAAGTGTAAAAGGAAGGTCGCACTAAATATGACCACTTTGGTTTATAAAAGCTTTTTTTTTTTCACTGAAACTTTTCTTTTTACTGCTGTACATGCTATAGTAAAGTATGTACAGCAGTAAAAGGGATCTGTTAGTCAGAAAATCCAGCACTCAGTTACATATGGATGGGCTGAGGCCCAGTGTGAACAGGCCACTGGTCAATAGTCAATAAGGCAGTGTTTCCCAGTCTTTTTTGGCTTGTGACCCCATTTTAACATCACAAATTTCTGGCGACCCCAGACATTCAAAATGGAGACATTTTTTTGCTAAAATTTATGTGTTTTTGATCATGTAATAGTTTGCTATACTATGTTGCAAATAAACATTAATTTTAGATGACATTTAGTCTATATAGTGTAAATTATTATGGACGGAGGCAGAAAAGCCAGGTGTAGATTACTGCACAAAGTGAGAATTTTATTTTCCTCAGTCAGGATATGTACAGTCAGTCCAGCTTGGATTTACAAGGCTGACAATTAATACTAAAAAACAATAACTCAAACTATGAATTATGAAAGAGCTGCAGCATCTGAAACCGACCACAACGAACATTTGAAAGATAAACAGAACGACAGTGCTTCAGTTTCAGCTTCACAATTTGTCAAGTCTTTTATTGATTGGGATTGTCTCTCTCAACTTAACATATATTTTTTATTAGTAAGTTTTTTTTGTTTTTTTTTATCAATTACTAGAAATTGATAAAGGCGACCCCATTTTAACTCCAGGTGACCCCATTTGGGGTCATGACCCCAAGGTTGAAAAACAGTACATTAAGGTCTGAAGCTGCTGATGATTTCGGGATGGGGATGATGGTGGCAGTCTTAAAGCAGGTTGGCACCCTTGCCTGTGAGAGGGATGGATTGAAGATGTCCGCCATCACCCCTGAGAGCTGGTGCACACAGTCACTCAGGACCCGACCTAGGATGTTATCAGGGCTGGCAGCTTTTCAGGGGTTGACTCTCCACAGTGACCTCTTTACAACCTCCATGGTGACATTGAGTGGCAGCTCTTCATGAGAGAGAGCGAGGCGGGTGCAGGGAGAAGTGTTTGAGGCCTCAAAGTAAGCAAAGACAATATTAAGAGCATCAGGAAGAAAAGGATCCCGAGGGCACTCCACTCCTTTGTTCTTGTAATCCGTGACGCTCCTAATGCCCCTGCACATGCTGCAAGGGTCCTTTGAGAAGAAATGACCCTCGATTTTCTGGGCATAGGAGGCCTTTGGTCTTTTGATGCCACACTGCAAAAAAGGGGTGTCTAAAAACAAGATAAAAGCACTAAATCTGATGGAAAAGGTATTCAAAACACGTGAAACATCTGTCCATGAAGCAAGATAATTTCACCTGACAAGATGTCTTGAATTGAGATTGTTAAAGCTAGAAATAAGCATGTGTACAGATGTATGAACACTTAAAATAAGAAATTAACTCTTAAAAAACTTAAAACAAGATAAATTATCTAAGACTTCTAAATCTAAGATTTTTAAAAAAATTTTTTTTTTAATTTTTTTATAATCTTGGTAATGTTACGACTGAGAATGTGAAGATACAACACAAGAATGAAGTTTAACAATATTTATTATCACAAAGATATGGGGTGTTCCCATTATACTTTATCCATGAGGCCATGTTACAGAAACTCCGACCTGAATTAAATACACCATTAACTGAATAAGGTCAACAAATCTGCAGAGACTGCACTCTGTTCACTTCACCCAAAAATGAACACAGCAAAAGTAGGCACCACAGATGAACTCACTCGTGTACAGTCGGGTTCAAGGGTTATCTGGCTACGGGCACTATGGATCTGGTTAGAGGGAAGTTATCCAAGACCAAGACAATACAAACAGAAACAAAAAAGATTAAAGTTAGTAAGTCCACCCGCACAGTGTGTGATGGAAATAAAACACATGAGCCCTACTTGAGCGGACTAACTAAAACCAACCAAAACCAAATGTTTGTCTAAGGGACAGCAGGTAGCAGTACATAAACTGCAAAAAAACCCAAAAAATACAAAATTACCCAGTGCTAAAATAACTTTAACACAGAAAACTCCAAAAACAGATTAAAGCACCTCATACCTGTGGCATCGATTCCCACGCCCAGTCAAACCCATTCATTCATTCTGTCCTCATTAAAACCGTAAGACCCTGTCATACAAAAGATATTTAAAACTCAGACAGATGCAACATTTAAAAGTCAGACAGATGCATCTATAAAACAATCAGCACAAGATCAAAATGTTTACCACATACTTGGTCAAAACTTCTCAAACAATACACACGTGGGCCCAACAAATACCCTGGGCCACCTACAGGAAACTGGCACCTCAGCAGCAAACAGTCAATTTCCTTTTTATGCAATGATGCCATGGGGGAAGAGCAACACCCTGTGGTGTCACCTGCTACATTTCCTTTTTTTTTTTTTTTTTTTTTTTTAAATAGTTCAAGTTTTTATTAGAGTTTTCACTTGGATCACGAGATTCATACAATGTTGCTTAATGTCAACACTGAGGGCTTCTGTACATACATGACAAGTATCAAAAAGAAATGCTACAAAGCATGGAAATTCTCAAGAAGAAAAAAAAAAAAAAAAAAGCTAAATAATCAATTAAATAAAGAAATACAAGAGGGAAGTAGTTCAGCTGTCATCCTGCTGACTGTCAGTCATAGTGATGTAAGACCAGAATGGCTCCCAAACTGGTGCTGTGGTTCCATCCCTACTGTTAAGCTTATAAAGCACACATTCATATGAAGCAGTCTTTATCATCCTGTTGACCCATTCTTTAAACTGTGGGGCTTTAGGTGTTTTCCAGTGTTTAAGAATAATCCTGACTGCCACTAAAACCCCAACCATGATAACAGAAAATTTTTTGCTTGATACGTTAGCTATCTGTCCTTTTTCACACAGTAAACACAGCCTTAGACAGAGTGCTACATTTCTCCCCATCAATGTGCAGTGACCAGACAATGTACTTTTAAAAATTAATCATAAGAAAATACAGTATACTTAAACTTTGGTCTGCACCAATTGGGCAGCTCATGTGGGTTAGAATGCTGCCCTGCTGTTTTCTTTGTTGACCTCCGAGGTTCAAAAACTAAGGATGTGCTAGTTTCCTCAGTGGGCTCTTGGCCTGGAAGAGGTTCAAGATCAGACATTACATCATTTTCCAAATTACCTGCATTATCACTGTCTGATAATGACTCAGGTTTGGTCACAGGGGTCCCTCCTGACCCGCAGGTGCTATTGAGTACACCACTCTTCGTGAAGGAGGTGAACGGACTATTTGATAAGGAATCGGGTCCCAAAAATTCTGGATCTTACTTCTCCCCCAGACAGTGATTAGCACACATTAGTACACAAGATCCCCCCTGCTGGGGCATTACACAAAGCCTGATTTTGTGAGTCCCTCTAAGCTATTTTACTGTCCATCATATTCTGTACAGTTTCATAGGCTACAGCTAAGGACTTTTGGGGCTCCTCTACCCACTCTTCAAAGGGAAGATCTGTCTCAGTTTCAGTACCTACAAGAAAAACCACAGGCAAACACGGCTCTCTCCCAAACATTAAAAAGTAGGGTGTCCTGCCTGTTCTCTGATGGACTGTGGTATTATATGCAAACGGGACTGGTGAAAGATGCCGAGGCCATCTGCTTTTCTGTTCAGGTGGGAGGGTCCTCAACAAATCATGTAAAGTATGATTAAATTGCTCACACTGCCTGATCCCCTGAGGGTGGTAGGCAGTAGTGTGGCTTTTGTCTATTTTATACAATTTACACAACTGTTGGACCACATTGCTTTCAAAATGTTGCCCTTAATCAGAGTAGATGCGACTTGGTGGACCAAAAAGCTGAAACTAATGCTTTACCAATGCCTCAGCCACAGTACTAGCTCACTGATCTTTTGTCTTTTGTGGGGACAGTTTGTGTAAACTTAGAGAAAATGTCAGTCATGATAAGGACATTTTCCCTACCATCTGTAGAAGGCTCTAACACAGTGAAATCTATTGCCATGATCTCATGGGGCCAAGATGCTTTGACTGTGCCCATGTAGGTTTTGATTTTTGGCTGCAAAGCAAAAAACGTACCTCTCACAACTCTTACGGCACTTTTCTATGTCTACATGCATATTTGGCTAGTAGCAGTGAGCACAAACTAACTGCAGAGTTCACTCGACCCCCTGATGACCCGCTTCATTGTGAAGAGAGCGCAGAATGCTCTCCTGCAAACACTGAGGCAGTACAAGCTGCTCAACCTCAGCCTGTCCATCTGGACTGTGAATATAGCGGTAGAGAACTGACTCCCTCTGTCTGAAACGGCCCCACTGCTGCACCCTTCCCCCAGAGCCCTTAGTAAGTGCGCTCTGCTCTTTAGGATCTGGCATCCTACCCCACTCCCAGTACTCCAAATAAGGATCAATATTTAGATCCTGATGTTGTAAGGTGCAGAGGTCAGAACTTGTTAACCCCGGCAGCACACTGATCTCATGCACTCCAGTAGTCTCTACACCTGAGCTAACCTCTGACTCCTGAATGGTGACATATTGACATTTTAGATACTTTATTGTCTTACCTGCTTTTACTCATTTTTTTGTTTTGTTTTTTAGCTTAGCTTTAGCTGCTTTTAATTGTTTTTTAACTACCTCTATTGTTGGTTTTATATATGTTCTCTTTTATGTCAAACCTGATTGCACTGTTCTGAAGAGCACCCTGAGTTTCATCATGTTGATGGCTTGTGCTAATATGATGACAATAAAGGTCTATTTATCTGTTAACATTTTGTGAGCCTGGCCAGTATTTTACAGTTAAATCAAACATTGTCAATTCAGAGACCCACCTCTGCTTGGTTGA
The DNA here is from genome assembly GCF_902148855.1 of Sphaeramia orbicularis. Taxonomy (NCBI): domain Eukaryota; kingdom Metazoa; phylum Chordata; class Actinopteri; order Kurtiformes; family Apogonidae; genus Sphaeramia; species Sphaeramia orbicularis. The sequence continues at coordinate 46,273,434 of NC_043966.1, forward strand.
TCCAAGTTAAGCTGTAGCCAAATGACTCAAAGGATTATTATTTGTAAACGCTGTACAGTGGTTGCCTAACAGATACTCCTGGAATTTGTCAGTTACAGCCCATTTAAGGGCTACCAGCTCTAATTTCATGGCGCTGTAGTTGTTCATGTTGTGTTCAGTGGGCTTTAAGCTGTGGCTTTCAAAAGTTATGCGTCGTAACTTACCACCATGCCCTTGGGAAAGAACTGCTCCAAACCCTCTGTGGCTGGCATCTACTTCCAACACAAAAGGCTTCCAGAAGTCCACATAGGCAAGAACAGGCGTTGTTACTAAGGCAGTTTTTGAAAACTCTCCTCACACTCAGGATCCCAGAACTCACTTAACCTCCTGAGACCCAGGAAATGTCAGCAAAGTACCAGCTTTTTTGTTTTTTATTAATAAGTGCCTATATTGGAAACATCATGATGCAACAGTTTTTTCAGATGCAGTTTTTAAAATTTTTAAGGAATGTCCTTTGTGGTGGACAGTTTTCTTTTCTTTTTTGTATAAAGTTGTGAAACTCTTGTCCACAAATGTGGACAGAAAACCCATAGCTGGGTCTTAGGAGGTTAAAGGTGTCTTAGGGGTTTTGCCCTTTTTACCTGGAGGAAGCAGCCTAGCTACTAAACAATTTAAAGGTGCAGCCATTTAAGAAAAAAAACACCTGTAAATCTCCTATAATAATTGGTGAACCCCAAAATCAAATCAAATCAAGTTTTATTGTCATTTTGCTGTATATACAACAGTAGTACAGACAAGAGGAAAGAGCGTTTCTCCAGGATCCATAACAGAGCAATTAAAAATTAACACACTTGTACATTCACCCACCCTCCCGCCCACGTATATGACAATGTTCAGTGCCCTGCTCCTGCAGCGGCTCTGGAAATGTTCTTGGACAAAGGGGAGATATACTCCGATGACCCTCTCAGCTCCCCTGACTATCCACAGAAGGGCTTTCCTGTCTGACATACTGCAGCTGGAGTACCATGTTGAGATGCAGTGTGTCAGAACACTCTTGACCACACCTCTGTAGAAAATCCTGAGGATGCTGGTGGGGAGAGAGGCTTGTTTCAGCTTCCTCAGGAAGTGCAGTGTCTGCTGGGACTGTTTAATGATCGTTGAGGTGTTCTTATTCCAGCTCAGGTCCTGCAAAATCTGCACTCCAAGGAACTTGATGTTCTCCACCTTCTCCACTGTGCAGCTGCTGCTAATGCTGAGGAGAGCATGCTCAGGTTGTGAACTCCAGAAGTCGATGATCATCTCCTTCATTTTGTCCAAGTTCAGTAGCAGGTTGTTCTCTCTGCACCAGCCCTCAAGGTGTTTAACTTCATCCCTGTACATTGATTCCTTGTTCCCACAAATGTGGTGTTGTCGGCAAACTTGATGATCTGGACCCCCTCGTGTGTGGCTGCACAGTCATGTGTTAATAGTGTGAACAACAGTGGGCTGAGCACACAGCCTTGCGGAGATCCAGCGCTCAGCGTGATGGAGTTGGAAATGTTTTTTCATCAATCCTCAGTAAAGGAAAAACATCCTTTCTTGCCGCCCTGGTGAGGTGGCCCTGGGCATGTCCAACTGGGAAGAGACCCTGGGGTAGACCCAGGACATGCTGGAGGGATTACATCTCTTGATGGGCCTGGGAACTAGTAGAGGTGGCTGGGGTGAAGGAAGTCTGGGCCTCTGTACTCAGGCTGATGCCCCTGTGACCCTGACCTGGATAAGTGGAAGATGGGTGGGTGGGTGGATGTGTAGTTTTAAATTGAAATCAATATGTATATTCATATTATGAGTCAGTCTATGTAAATAATGTTAACTTACTACTACTCGAAAAACAGCTGGTTAACCCTTTCATGCATGATGTCCACATTTGTGGACACAGTTTGAGCTCACTTTCCAAAGGGTTATAAAGGCAATATTCTCCAAACCACATGGGTTTCCCCTCAATAGACCCTAAGCAATACAATGAAAAGAAGTGTCATCTTAGTTTTAGAATTTTGACTGCTCTGTGATCTCATAAAGTTATCCTCCTAAGACCCGGCTCTGGGTTTTCTGTCCACATTTGTAGACAGGAGTCATATCTTTATACAATACACCCCCAAAACAAACAAAAAACAGCCCTCCACTGCAAAGGACATTCCATAAAAAATTTTAAAAATGTGTCTGAAAAAAATATTGCACTTGATGCTTCCAATATAGGCAATTATTTAATTACAGAAAGCCAAACTCAAATATTAAATATCTTCTTAATAAAGCCATATTTTTAAAAAAAAAGTTCCAAATGCATTTCAACTTTAGCCTAATTTTGAGTAATGAAACCAATCTAAAAAAAAAAATCTAGATCATTTTTTTCATTATTCATGCATGAAAGGGTTAAACTACATCCCCAAAACCATCCACTGCTAACTGTAAACTCACACTTTACTATTGTTCACGGTCAAGTAGAGAAAATTGACCATTTGTTCCTAAAAAGCTGTCCATGGGGTTGTGTAAAGTTTCCATTTTAGCAGATCCATGTCTCTCTGTGCTGAAGAATCACAAACTGTTGTCTTTGTTTTGTCAGTCGTTGTCAGAGGGAGCACAATGCGAGCAGACACGTACACTCCATATAGAGATGCAGAGATGGAAATGTGTCGTGGCATGTAAGATCAGATGTGATTGTCTGACTAGTTTGGCACCTGTCAGTTTCTTTTTTTTTTCTCTTTCCCCCCCATCCTTCTTTCATTCAGCACGTCTGTCTTCTTCTATTGGTTGCTGGTTTTTCCCTCTCCACTTTCCTTTACACACCTCCCTCCTCTCTTTCCTACTCTGTCCATTTTCCATTAGACAACTGTCACTATCTTGTCCTTAACTGTCCCTTCAGCCTACAAACCGTGTCCTGTCGTTTTACTGTCACTGTTTGTATGTGCATGTGTGTGATTAAAGAGACAAGAGTGTGTATTTGTGTGTGTGGGAGGGTGAGTTTGAGCGTGTTCACTTGTCTCAGCCTTCCTGTCACTTGAAAATAATGTGTAAGTCAGTGAAGGCTGCAAAGTAACTTCTTTCACCATACAATCTGCAGGGCTAGTCACTTCACAAGTGTCTCTCACTCTTCCTTTGTGTGGACATGTCCGTCTTGCATGGCCAAATCTGAAACTGCTAACAGCATGTCTTTTGCCCTGTCTTACTTGTTTTCACTGACCTTTATTACCTCCGCCAAGGAGGTTATGTTTTTGCCAGGGTTTGTTTGTCTGTCTGTCTGTTTGTTTGTTTGTCTGTCCGTTAGTGTGCAACATAACTCAAAAAGTTATGGACAGATTTTGATGAAATTTTGTGGTCTGTGCCCCCCCCCGTGGGCCCCCCCACCCCCAATCACCACCAAAATTTAATCATTTCTTCCTTATCCCATTTCCAACTAGAAGCACTCGGAGAGCGCAGACCTCCGCCAAGGCTGATCAGTGCCCCCCCCCGTGGGCCCCCCATGCCAAGGAGGTTATGTTTTTTCCCAGGATTTGTTTGTCTGTTTGTCTGTTTGTCTGTCCGTTAGTGTGCAACATAACTCAAAAAGTTATGGACAGATTTTGATGAAATTTTCTGGTCTGCACCCCCACCCCCCCCACCCCCGATCACCACCAAAATTTAAGCATTTCGTCCTTATCCCATTTCCAACAAACCCTGAAAATTTCATCAAAATCTGTCCATAACTTTTTGAGTTATGTTGCACATTAACGGACAGACAAACAGACAAACAAACAAACAAACCCTGGCAAAAACATAACCTCCTTGGCGGAGGTAATAACAATATTTATTATGTAAAAATGGTGCCAAGAGATGATGGCCTGATGAAAAAGGGAAAAACCAGAATTAGTTTTAAAAACAATATCTTAAATACTGCATGATTTATAAGTATTTAAAAACTACAAAGTAACTGCTATAACAGATTACAATAGATTAGGACCAGCAGGATGTGTAGAACACCATCTGCTGGTGGAAAAGGAATCAGGCAGGGTACTCACCGCGGGGAGACGCTATCGCAAGACCCAGTAGCAACCACCATGTGCACATCGTGATCACTGCAACTCACTGCAAACAACTCTACAACAATTGAGGCAGACCTACAAACTACTAAGAGTGCTCCCCACACTTCAGACCTACCACACTGCATGCAAAAAGGGGGTGCAGATACCATGAATACTCCCTGCAGCTCCTCCTGCTGCCTGACAAACAAACAAAAGAAAATACAATATTAACAGTCAGTTGATTCATTGATAATTGCAATTGGATCACACAATAAAAACAAATAGCAGAGCAACAGTGACTGACAGTAGATAGCTCATGACTAACTAGGCTAAGTCCACACTAATAGAAGAATCTATCCTGGACCGCATGGCACATCGGTCCAGGCAAAGCAGCAGTCTGGCAATATGTCTGAAAAAAGGAAAACACAGTCATTATATTGACAGGTGAACAGATGTTATTATATTGACTGCCTCAGAGAAAACCCCTCCTACATTACTATAAGTTACTGTTACCTTTAAGACACTGGCAATGGTGGAGCTGACTGGCTAATACTGCAGATCAAGGAGAAAAGGGTGAAGGCTGACTCATGTCCTAAGGGATTAAATTGGA